>NC_053024.1:483376773-483610031 GCF_003073215.2 Triticum urartu
AGGTGGGTTGCTCTCAAACGACAAAAGCCGTGCATTGAAATCTGAGCAGCCAACCGTTTATGGTTGTGGGGGTGGACTATTTATAGCCACTTGGCAACCCGACCTGATTTGTCCGAAATGACCCTGGGTCACTAAGGAACTGACACGTGTACCAACGGTCGAATTTTGAACTCACACGGCAACTTTACTTGGGCTACAAGTAAAGCTGACTTGTCTGACTCTGGACAAGATTTGCTCTCATAGTCTTCGCTCGAAGACATAGGATTTGAGTTAGGCATCACTTCAGTCATTCTGTCTGGTTCTCTTGGACCCCACTTAACAGTACGGTGGTTCCTACGACACAACATAAATGAAATGAAACTACGAAGGATCTAAGTCTTCGAGTTCCATAAGCTTCATAGGGAGTCTTCTCATGTCATTGTCTTCAATATGAATATCTTCATAAATCACCATTGTCTTCAATGTCTTCGTACATTTTTAGGGGTCATCTCTGGTAGTAAAACCGAATCAATAAGGGACTTCTACCTGTGTTTTCCAGCAATTCTCACAAACACATTAGTCCCTCAACTAGGTTTGTCGTCAATACTCCAAAACCAACTAGGGGTGGCACTAGATGCACTTACAATCTCCCCCTTTTTGGTGATTGATGAGAAACTAGTTGAAGTTTTCAACGGGGAACATAATTTGTGAAATTGTAAAGGAATTGTCTTCATAAGTTGCAAGGGCTCCCCCTGAAGATGTGCATATAAGTAATTTGCTTCTTGAATGCAAATGCACATGGCAGGTTGTACTTGTGGAGATCTACTTCAACTTATGATGACAATCCACTATGCATGTGAAAGTGTATGAAGATAATGACATGCATAATGGAAAATGGACGTCTGCAGAATGAGATGAGTGCGGAATTTATCGTCGCACATGCGGAATTTATCTTCGCAAAACGGAGTGACAAACAGGTAGCAGACGACCATCAAGGCTAAGTGTTACAACTCAATGAAGCAAATGTAGCAAAAACGGGAGTTGTAAGCACGAAGCAAAATGTAGCAAAGTATGAAGGCACCCGCCCATAGTGACCCGCTTGAAGACTATAAACATCATATGCTTCTCCCCCTTTTGTCAGTGATGACCAAAAAGGTTTGAAGACATAGAGGTTTCTACGCGTTCCCAGGCGCAGCAGGGTCGGTGGAGTTGTTTGGTGGCGGTGCAGACGAGCTTGGTGCAGATTCGACGCGTGTTGAAGCAGGTGGAGATGATGTCGCGTCGTCTTCTTCTTTAATAATCCGGGCAGACACGGTGGCAGCAGAAGAAGAGAACTCTGACTCTTCAAGTGATGGTGTGCTTCGCATCACAGCTCTTCTTGGAGGCGTGGAGTCAAATTTGAATCTCTCTTTGAAGCCATCCTCATGCAGGTCAGCTTCAGAGCTCATCATGGTGAGGCCTTTCCAAGTGCGGCGACAGGTCTCGTGTGCCACAAATACATTCTTGGTTGCCAGATTTCTGATGCGATTGACGTCTTGCATGATGCTTCTCATCTGCCTCTTGAGCCAGTCGTGATGCCTATCATGCTTTTGGTGGAGAGCCACAAGAAGCTCTCGGTCATTGAGTGCACGAGCGCGCTTCTTGGGTCTCTTTGCAGCTGTGCTGTTAGTGGCTTCAGTTGATGCAGGGGCACGTGTGGTGCCAGCCATTGGATACACTCGGGAGAGAGCTTCAACACCTTCAATATTTTGAGTGAAGCTCTGGTGTTCTGCATTCTGAAGACTTAATGGTTGCTTGGCAGGCTCTGGATATATTGCTTCAGCAGATGTGTCCACATCTGGCAAAAATATCCTATGGTTGCGGGCTGAGGGTTGATAGGAGATTGTAGAGTGAAGCTTGATCAGTCTCATAACCCAAGGAACATAGAACTTTAATCCAAACAATTCTGAGGCAGACGCTGCAAGTTGACGGATGAAGAGATCCTGTGCGTTGAAGCATTTGCCATGAAGAATGCAGAAGATGAGAGTCTTCATAGCACCTTCAATCGTTGCATATCGAGAGTGTCCCTTAACGGGCCAGAGAGTCCGCCTTATGATGTGATATATTGTTCTGGGCAGGTACTCTAAGTCTTCAATGAAGAACCGAGTTGGATAGGGTGCATTAGGAGGCAATGGCTTCATCATTGAGAGCATCTGACTCATATCTGGCTCAGGACGCTGAAATATGCTCTCAATTGCTTCAGCATAGAGTTGGCAGCCTTCTTCAAAGAATTCGCCAGGAGTGGGAAGGCTGGTAAGCTCAATTATGTCGAAAGCATTTGCTTCATGATGGACATTGCCGGTCATCCACTCCAGGATCCATGTCTTCGGATCGCTGTTATAGCCTTTGATATGCAGGGTGGCATAGAACTGGAGCAGAAGCTCTTCGTTCCAGTGCTCTTCATCGGTGATAAACGGCAGCAGACCCACTTGCTTGAAGCAATCAAGTGCTTCTTCCAGACCAGACAGACCAGCAACAGCTTCAACCTCAAGGCGCTTGTGAGGAAATATGCGGCCTTGGTTGTATAGGATGCATGAATAATAGCTGCGCTGTTGATGGCTCCAGAACCTATCTGATACAATCCGTTCCCTTGAATAAGGGTTCTTGGAGCAGTTGAAAAACGTGTTGTCTGCCCTGAAGCCGTTGATGTTGAAGGAGCCAGGAGCTGATGCAGGACCTGGGAACCTTGGCAGTCGTGGGATCGGCTTCTGGACCTGGGGCCTGTGCGCAACATGATAGTTGAATTGGGGACCCGCAGCAGACTCAGGCACAGAAGGTTCAGGAGCAGTGTCTTCATTGTCTTCTGAAGCTGTTGTTGGGGAGGGCTCCACATTTTCTTCAGCGTTGTTTGTGGCAGCCTCAACATTTGCAGCCTCCACACGTGTAGTTGGAGGGACGAACTCAGGCATGTTCTCCTGGAGAACTGCTTCTTGTTGGTGCGGTGAAGTTTGAGCTTGTGGTATTTCTGCATGCTCTTCGGCTGATGCAGCCGGAATGTCGTCAGCAGCCTGAGCCCTTGGCCCTCTGCGAAGCCTACGAAGTTTAGGCGACGCCGGTGGAGTTGCAGTGGGCTGGGGTTCATTATCTTCCTCCTGTGGGCGATCTGCCCATGATGCATCTTGTGTGATTGGCGTCAATGGACGACCAATGCTGATCAGTTCGCTTGTCTCAAGCTGAGGAAGGGCTGCATCACCTTGAACATTGTCTTGGAGACCAATGTCTTCAGCAGCGTTGTGGTCGGCTGCTGGAATGTCTTCAGCGTGTGGAGCCTCTATGAAAGCAGGCTCATGCACTGTTAACTGACGATCTGCGTCAGGATAGCGGACGGAGAGGGGTTCAACTATCAAGGGCTCTGTGGGAGCAGCCCGAGATTTCTTGGTCTTGCGCTTCTTGATAATGGGGTCAGAAGGAGAGGCTTCAGATTGTTTTCTCTTCCTAGCTTCAGCCTCTGCAGTCCGTGTCTTCTTGAGTTCTGAGGCGGTTGATCGACTCTTTGGCTTCGAGCCAGTCGTTGCAGTGGGGAAGACAATCGGAGCAGTTTCTGACCTTGGCGTCTCTGGTTCAGGCATAGCAGGCTTCTTTTTCTTCTTTGCGGCCACCCTGGGGTCAATGCCTGGACGTCCAAGTGCCTTGCGCTTCTCGGCCTCATTGTAGGCCTGCATGCAGCGATCAGCCAGAGTCTTCATGCGCTCTCGCGAGCCTTGAGCTTCGGCACGCGTCTTCAGGAAGTTCTCTTTCATCTCGTGCAACATGATCTTGAAGTTTTTCACTTCTTGCACGCTAAGCTTGGCCACGTGCTTCTTGAACTGAGCCTTTTCAAAATCAATTTTCTGCTTTAGTTCAACAATGCGCTGGGCTATTGCAAGTTCTGAAGCAATTGCGTCTTGGAAGGCGACGCTGAGGCCTATGGGCAGCTGCAGATCGTTGAAGCTGATGTCTGGTGAAGCAAACCATTCATCGATGAAGTTGTGGATGATGGCGACATCAAACAGAGGCAGATTGTTGAAGATTTCAGCCTCCTCCTTGCTCTTGATGAGCTGCTCAAGAGCGTCATCTCCAAGATCTTCATCGCTTGACAGATCAATGGTTTCGCAGCGCAGAATGGCGGCAGCTGTGAGCTCTTTGCCTGTGTGTGGCTGAGACTTCTTGACTTCTTGGGGCTTGGAGACTCGTGATACATCTTCAGACTGCACTCTGACTTCAGGAGGTGCAGTTTTCAATGGCTTCGCCCTTGAGATTTTTGAGGCAGGGGCCGGCTTCGAAGCTTTTGGTTTCTTTGTCTGCTTTGGCTTCGGCACAGCAGGAGCTTCATCAGACTCAAAATCAGCTGGAGGGTCATTCACAGCAGTCCCTTGGACCAAGATGTGGGTAATCAGGCCCTCAAGATTGGCAAATGGACCGATGATATTGGGTTCCGCGTCGCGTGTGCCATCTGCCCTTGGTGATGAGGGGCCAGGGTTGAAGTCAAGCCCAAATTTCTTCTTGTTTATCTTTGCTGACTGTTGGGCAAACTGAAGGTTGCGCTTGAAGAGATTGTCGTCACGACACCAGAGAAGTGACGATGGATGTGCTTCAGCTGGCTGTGGTCCTCTCACCATGCATGGGTAGAAGCCTTGAGCAATGGCTTCGTCTCTGGACTTGGGTACGAGATTTTTGTATAATACGTCTCCCCACGGTCTCTTGATGGCGCACTTTTCGGCATACTCCTGAGTGACGAAGCGGTATTGAAACCATTGCTCTGCCCAATATCTTCGAATCCATTGGATTCGTGTCTTGCGCTGACCATAGCTTTCTTCAGGATCAGTTTTGTACATCTCAGCCAATTCATCAGGCAGATCTTTGGACGTTTCACCACGTCTCTGTCTGCCTCCCTTCCTTGTTGCTGTTTCTGAAGCCATGAATCTTAACTTGGAAGGCTTCAAGATGTTCAAAGGCTTCAAAGGCTTCCTTTTGCTTGACCAACAAGAACTGGCTTCAGGAGAGTTGATGTGATGCTGCAAGTACTCTGCAAATGAATGCAGACTATGAGAACCAAAGGATTCTCCCACGGACATGTACCTGTGACAGCATTAAGGTGCGAGGGAAGGGGAAGAGGTCATATGCATTCTCAGAAGATTTTGAAGATAAATCGGTTTAGAAGACATTGACCTCATCGTGCGAAGACATTCACTTATAGATAAGAAGTTGGTTCCAGATTTGTACGAACCCATAGATCAGTACAAGTGAGGAATCTAACTACTTTATGAAGCACAAGTGAATATACTAGGCATGTTATGAGTTGCAGCGAGAGATCTAACTGGTGTGAAGAGAAACTTCTTATGGTTGAAAGTGACAGAACCAAGAGATCAAAAGAAGCTGTAAAAGGAAGTTTTATTTACCCCACTGGAACTGCTAGACGAAGTGGGAGTTGAGGCCAAGCAGTTCGATCCTCCGTGCCCTAACTTGGCGACGGAAGACACCTACGGCGACGGCGGAGAGAGCGATGTCCGCTGTCGGCGTGAAAACGGCGTCGGAGAGGTTGCGGCAGTGAAGTGCTTCGTCGCCGGCGTCGTCGAGAGCTAGCGGTGGCGCTAGGGTTCGTGCGAGGGTGGAAGAAGAGATAATGACCGCAGTGAATCGTGTATTTATAGGGATATAGGCGGCACTGCGCTATTACTCAGGTGCCCCTGGTGGTTCGCATTTGAGGCACGTGTGGCCAGTTAGAGGATATTGGGGTTTGTTCCATGTCCCACGCACACCTAAATTGTCGGGCGATCGTTCCTGCTTCTCCGGATCTTATGTGGAGGAATGAGCATTAAAAAACGGACTTTTATGGTTGTCTCTATGTCTTCGGCTGGCAATGACACAGTGAAGACATTCGACAGTTTCAACAGAATGCATATGACTTGGAGAGATAGAGTTTGAGATAGAAAGCATAGAGAGGTTAGGGTCCGATCACATTCACTTAGTTCAAAAAATTCAACCAAGAAGACATAGCTATAAGTGAATGCTGTAGAGGACAGAACACTAGTATGTATATATATCCATATAATCAACGTAGTGAAGATAATCATGAAGACATGTTGAGTTCGAAGCCAAACCAAATGTGAAGATAATGCAAGGTAACGCCATGAGTGAAACACTTCAAAATGGAACGTTTGGTGGTGGCGTTACCCACCGTATAGGAAGTATTAGATCCAGACACGGCGCACAATTATCGTGGCGCTCCGAAGTCAAATTCCACATTAATGTATTCACACTTAGAATGTACGTCTTCATTGATTGAAGATATACGTTACTTTGTGTGTTGTACATCTAAGTCATCAATATGCATAAGTGTTAGGATGTGTGCCTGATCACAGGACATTTGAGGATTCCAAGATATTTAGCTCACACCGTAACTTGCAAAACCTCTTCTCATCCAAGGGCTTGGTGAAGATATCCGCCAATTGCTCTTCAGTGTTGACGTGTATGATATCAATGTCTTCCTTCACAACATGATCTCTGAGAAAGTGATGACGAATTTCAATGTGCTTTGTCTTCGAGTGCTGAACTGGGTTGTTGGCAATCTTGATGGCGCTTTCGTTGTCGCAGTAAAGTGGCACTTGCTTCAGATGGATGCCATAATCCTTGAGTGTTTGCTTCATCCACAGAAGCTGAGCGCAGCAAGATCCAGCAGCAATGTATTCAGATTCAGCAGTGGAGAGAGATACACAGTTCTGCTTCTTTGAAGACCAACATACAAGTGATCGTCCCAGAAAGTGACATGTGCCTGATGTAGACTTGCGATCAACTTTGTCACCAGCATAATCAGCATCCGAAAATCCAACCAAATCAAACTCTGAGCCCTTTGGATACCATAATCCTAGAGTTGGGGTGTGAGCCAAATATCGAAGAATTCGCTTCATAGCTAAGTGATGCGACTCCTTTGGTGCCGCTTGAAATCGAGCGCACATGCAAACACTAAGCATGATATCTGGCCTAGATGCACATAAATAAAGCAAAGACCCAATCATGGAGCGGTATACCTTTTGATCGAACTCTTTACCATTGTCGTCAGGACCTAGATGATGTTTGGCTGGCATTGGTGTTGTGAAGCCTTTGCAATCTTGCATACCGAACTTCTTCAGGCACTCTTTAAGATATTTCTCTTGAGATATGAAGATGCCGTTGCGTTGTTGCCGTATCTGAAGACCGAGGAAGAACTTCAGCTCCCCCATCATGGATATCTGATATTGCTCTTGCATCATGTATCCAAACTCTTCACTGTACTTCTGATTGGTGCAGCCGAAGATAATGTCATCCACATATATTTGGCACACAAACAGTTCACCATCGTATGTCTTTGTGAAAAGAGTGGGATCCAGGGAACCAGGTATGAAGCCTTTGCTCTTCAAAAAGTACTTGAGTGTATCATACCAGGCCCTAGGGGCTTGTTTGAGGCCATACAGTACCTTGTTGAGCTTGTATACCATATCAGGATGTTTTGGATTTTCAAAGCCAGGTGGTTGTGCAACATACACTTCTTCTTCAATCTTGCCATTGAGAAAGGCACTTTTCACATCCATTTGATATAGAAGTATGTTATGATGATTTGCATAGGCCAGCAGTATGCGTATGGCTTCAAGCCTAGCCACAGGAGCAAATGTTTCATCGAAGTCAATGCCCTCCACTTGAGTATATCCTTGAGCAACGAGACGAGCTTTGTTTCTGACAACTTGACCATGCTCATCTTGTTTGTTGCGGTATATCCATTTGGTGCCTATTATGTTGTGCTTCCGTGGATCAGGACGCTTAACCAGTTCCCATACATTATTCAGCTCAAACTGTTGAAGCTCTTCTTGCATAGCTTGAATCCATTCCGGTTCCATGAAGGCTTCTTCAACTTTCTTGGGTTCTGATATTGAGACGAATGCGAAATGCCCATAGAAGTTTGTTAGCTGAGTTGCCCTTGAACGAGTGAGTGGACTAGGTGCATTGATGCTGTCAAGTATTCTGTCAATCTGTACTTCATTTGCAACACGAGGATGTATAGGGCGAAGACTTTGCTCTTGCTTATTTGCGTTGTCATTTGGAGGTATATCTTCAGGCTGAGCATTATCTTCATGTGGATCAGGTGCTGAGATGATAAGTTCTTCTTCAGGATGAGCTTCAGTAGGCATAATCTCTCCAGTTCCCATAAGCTTGATTGATTCACTAGCTGGAACTTCATCTAGCACTTTTGGCAGTTGCTCTCTTTGTGAACCATTTGTTTCATCAAACCGCACATCCACTGTTTCGACCACTTTGTAATGGAAGAGATTGAAGACTCTGTAGGAGTGTGAATCCTTCCCATATCCAAGCATGAAGCCCTCATGTGCTTTTGGTGCAAACTTTGAGGTGTGGTGTGGGTCCTTGATCCGGCATTTTGCGCCAAATACTCTGAAGTAACTGACATTTGGCTTCTTGTCAGTTAGGAGTTCATAAGATGTCTTGTTCAGAAGCTTGTGAAGATAAACACGATTGATTGTATGACATGCAGTATCAATGGCTTCAGTCCAGAATTTTTTTGGAGTCTTGTATTCATCTAGCATTGTTCTGGCCATCTCAATGAGTGTTCTGTTCTTGCGTTCGACGACGCCATTCTGCTGTGGCGTGTATGGAGCTGAGAATTCATGTGTGATGCCCAAGGTATCCAGATATGTATCAAGGCCAGTGTTCTTGAATTCAGTGCCATTGTCACTTCTGATGTGCTTTATCTTGGCGCCAAAATTGTTCATGGCTCGATTGGCGAAGCGTCTGAAGACATCCTGCACTTCAGTCTTGTAAAGGATTATGTGTACCCAAGTATATCTAGAGTAATCATCAACAATGACGAAGCCATAGAGGCAAGCAGAAGTAGTAAAAGTTGAGTAGTGAGTGGGACCGAAAAAATCCATGTGAAGCAGTTCGAAGGGTTGTGTAGTAGTCATGATTGTCTTCGAAGGATGTTTTTCCCTTGTCATTTTCCCTGCTTCACAGGCACCGCATAAATGATCTTTCTTGAACTTGACGCCCTCGATGCCTATGACGTGCTTTTTCTTCGCAAGGGTGTGGAGGTTCCTCATGCCAGCATGCCCAAGCCTTCGATGCCAAAGCCAGCATTCTGAAGCTTTTGCAAGAAGACATACTGCAAGTTGTGGTCCTGCTGAGAAATCTATCACGTACAAATCACCTTTCCGATACCCTTCAAACACTAGAGATTTGTCAGATTCCATTAGCACCAGGCAACGATATTTTCCAAACATTACAATCATATTCAAATCGCAAAGCATTGAGACAGACATTAAGTTGAAGCCAAGGGATTCAACAAGCATGACTTTATCCATGTGTTGATCCTTTGAGATTGCAACTCTACCTAGACCCAATACCTTACTTTTACCAGTGTCAGCAAATGTGATGTGACTCTTGTCGGATGGACGTAAAGTTGAGTCCATAAGAAGGCTTCTTCTGCCAGTCATGTGATTTGTACACCCACTGTCAATAATCCATTCTGAGGACTTTGAAGTCGCTGGTGTCATACCCTACAGTGCAGTTAGGGGGATAGGCTTCACGAAGAGAGTTGTGAAGCATAAACATTTGACGAACCAGTGGGTTATGAAAACTTAGATCCAGATTAGGACTAATAGGGAGAGTAGCATGCGATTCAGGAGCAAAGTACATAATGATGCCATTCGGGCATTTTATCTTGCGCCCTACAAGATTTTTAAGGTCCCCAGCAATAGCATCAGAAGATTTTGTTTTTCTGCTGGAGACCTTTCCCTGCAAAAGAGAGTTAAGCTTTCTTAACCACCCACATCTTCAAGGGTGGCTTAGAAGCAATAAATCTAAGTGCAGCATCTGAGAATTTTGGCTTTGGAGCCCTAGCAAACAGTCTAGCAGGGGGACAATAATACTCATAGGAATAAGCAGAATAATTTTTGGTCATATGAACATGACGGTTCGATGAACCGCTCTCATATTCATATGCCTGAGTATGGTTTCCCTGCAAAACATTTGCGTTAGTGTAACTCAGGTGAGTCCTCTGTTTGTATGAAGCCATTGGACCGTATGAAGCCTTTGGTCTGAGGTTTGTCTTCTTTAAGTGAGGTGTCATGAAGACATTCACAGGAAGATTTTCCAGACACTTTTTCGGAACCCAGATCTTCTTCATAGGCGGTCCATTCCTGCAGTTAGTACCAATGTACCTGGCAAATACTTCACCATTCTGACTCTTAAACAGTTTGTAGTTTGCATCAAAGGATTCATCAATGATAATGGGGTTAGCACAAGTGAAGCCAAATAGATTAGATGGATCTGCTGAGGATTCCTTTGCAGCAACCCATGTGGTTTTGGGGTACTGCTCAGATTTCCAGTAAGAGCCATCTGCATTAATTTTCCTCACGAACCCAACACCCTCTTTCCTAGGGTTTCGGTCCAAAATCTTCTTCTTAAGGACATCACATAGTGTCTGATGCCCTTTCAGACTTTTGTACATCCCTGTTTCAAGCAATGTCTTCAACCTAGCATTCTCATCAGCAATAGCAGTGGTATCCTCAGCAGAGGGGTTAGTTACCACATCAACAGTTGAAGATATTGGAATAGCAGTAGCAGTGGAACATTCAGCAACAGAAGTAGCATTATCACGCTCAATGCATTTAAGGCATGGTGGTTCAAATCCTTCCTGAGCGGAACTGATCTGTTCGGCTCGAAGTGACTCATTTTCCTTTTGAAGATCTTCATGATCCGCTCTCAACTTCTCAAGATCTTGCTTCTTTTGAAGATAATCATAGGAAAGCTTTTCATAAGTAGTTGAGAGAGTCTCAAGACGATCTTCAAGTTCCTGATACTTAACGTGAAGATTTTTTATGTCTTCAATTAAGGATTCAGAACGAGTCATTTCAGCACCCAACAGATCATCGCTTCTGTCTAACAGTTTTTGAATATGTTCCATAGCTTTCTGTTGTTCAGTTGCAATTTTAGCAAGTGTTTTGTAGCTAGGTTTTGAATCACATTCAGAGTCATCGTCACTAGATGTTTCATAGCGAGTAGTGCGTGTGTTTACCTTGGCACCGCGTGCCATGAAGTAGTAGGTAGGAGTGGAATCGTTCTTGTCATTTGCGTCGGTGTCGGTGATGCAGTCATTGTCTTCAGTGTTGAAGATGGACTTGGCGACGTATGCTGTAGCCAGACTCGCAATGCCAGAATCAGACTCCTCCTCAGACTCCACCTCTGCCTCTTCAGATGCGGACTCCTCCTCTGAATCCATCTCCTTTCCAACAAACGCACGTGCCTTGCCAGATGAGCTCTTCTTGTGTGATGAAGACTTTGATGAAGACTTGGAAGAAGACTTTGAGTATTTCTTCTTCTTCTTGTCGTCAGAATCATATTCCTTGCTCTTCTTCTTCCTTTTGTTCTCATTGTCCCACTGTGGACACTCAGAGATGAAGTGTCCAGTTTTCTTGCACTTGTGACATGTTTTCTTCTTGTAGTCATGAGCAGAAGCTTCATCATTCCTTGAGCTTGATCGTGAAGATTTTCTGAAGCCTTTCTTCTTGGTGAATTTTTGGAACTTCTTCACTAGCATTGCAAGTTCTCTTCCAATGTCTTCAGGATCATCGGAACTGCAGTCAGATTCTTCTTCAGATGAGGAGACAGCTTTTGCCTTCAAGGCGCGAGTTCGCCCATAGTTTGGACCGTATATATCTCTTTTCTCAGAAAGCTGAAACTCATGTGTGTTGAGCCTCTCAAGTATGTCAGACGGATCGAGTGTCTTGAAATCAGGATGTTCTTGAATCATCAGGGCCAGAATGTCAAATGAACTATCAAGTGATCTCAGCAACGTCTTGACGATTTCATGTTTGGTGATCTCAGTGGCGCCGAGGGCTTGAAGCTCATTTGTGATGTCAGTGAGCCGATCAAAGGTGTGCTGAACATTCTCATTGTCATTTCGCTTGAAGCGGTTGAAGAGGTTGCGAAGAACACTGATTCTCTGATCTCTCTGGGTTGAGATGCCTTCATTAACCTTGGAGAGCCAGTCCCAGACTAGCTTGGATGTCTTCAAGGCACTCACACGGCCATACTGTCCTTTGGTCAGATGACCACAGATGATATTCTTGGCAGTAGAGTCCAGTTGAGTGAACTTCTTGACATCAGCAGCAGTGACACCTTCTCCAGCCTTGGGAACGCCGTTTTCGACGACATACCATAGGTCGACGTCAATGGCTTCAAGATGCATGCGCATCTTATTCTTCCAGTAGGGATATTCAGTTCTATCGAAGACGGGGCACACAGCGGAGACTTTGATTATCCCTGCAGTCGACATAGCTAAAACTCCAGGTGGTTAAACCAAATCACACAGGAACAAGGGAGCACCTTGCTCTGATACCAATGTGAAAGTGCGTTATATCGACTAGAGGGGGGTGAATAGGCGATTTTTATGAAAGTCTTCAAAACGTGGGAGTTATGAAGACATACAGTGAAGATTATGCCTATTACTATGCAGCGGAAGTTAGATTACACTAGGCCAGCCGTTATGAAGCCAAACAGATCATACATTCACGTTGTGAAGACAAAAGATAAAGCAAGCATGCAATGGCTTCATAATGAATAACAGTAAGTCAAAGGAAGTGAAGATGAAACCAGTGACTCGTTGAAGACAATGATATGTTGGACCAGTTCCAGTTGCTGTGACAACTGTACGTCTGGTTGGAGCGGCTAGGTATTTAAACCAAATGACACACAGTCCCGGACACCCAGTCAAGGACACTTAGTCCAAGACACCCAGTCCTCACCGTTTTCTCTTTGAGCTAAGGTCACACAGACCTCGCCCAATCACTCTGGTAAGTCTTCAAGGTAGACTCCCAAACCTTCACAGACTTCGTTCACTGGCAATCCACAATGTCTCTTGGATGCTCAGAACGCGACGCCTAACCGTCTGGAGGATGCACAGTCCTCAAGTGTAATAAGTCTTCAGATCACACAGACAAGGAGACTTAAGTGATGCCCAATTTACTCTGGCTCTGGGTGGTTAGGGCTTTTCTCCTCACTAGGAATTTTTCTTTCAAAGGCTTCGAGGTGGGTTGCTCTCAAACGACAAAAGCCGTGCATTGAAATCTGAGCAGCCAACCGTTTATGGTTGTGGGGGTGGACTATTTATAGCCACTTGGCAACCCGACCTGATTTGTCCGAAATGACCCTGGGTCACTAAGGAACTGACACGTGTACCAACGGTCGAATTTTGAACTCACACGGCAACTTTACTTGGGCTACAAGTAAAGCTGACTTGTCTGACTCTGGACAAGATTTGCTCTCATAGTCTTCGCTCGAAGACATAGGATTTGAGTTAGGCATCACTTCAGTCATTCTGTCTGGTTCTCTTGGACCCCACTTAACAGTACGGTGGTTCCTACGACACAACATAAATGAAATGAAACTACGAAGGATCTAAGTCTTCGAGTTCCATAAGCTTCATAGGGAGTCTTCTCATGTCATTGTCTTCAATATGAATATCTTCATAAACCACCATTGTCTTCAATGTCTTCATACATTTTTAGGGGTCATCTCTGGTAGTAAAACCGAATCAATAAGGGACTTCTACCTGTGTTTTCCTGCAATTCTCACAAACACATTAGTCCCTCAACTAGGTTTGTCGTCAATACTCTAAAACCAACTAGGGATGACACTAGATGCACTTACAAATAGGCGATACACGAATGAATCAAACATCTTCACTGTTGCGCTCGTTGATCCTCTTCTTCATGTTGATGAACCACTTCTTATCTTCCTCATCCAAGAGGCTAGCGTCCTACAACATGATTCTTGACTCCTCAGTTTCCCTCGCAAGCATCAACTTCTCTCTCTTGAGCTCGATTCCTTGCATTGTCGTCGCATTTCCATGCTCTCTTTTTTGCATATTTCTCTTGCTTCTCCAAGTTGGGACAGCCGGGGCGCTCATAGACTTCGCCGAGGCATCTTCCATGGCAGTGATGGGGGATGGGGTACTCAGTGTCAACATCTAGGATCACGGAATCAGGCAGTGGACAAAGAACGACGGCGCGAACATGGAGCAAGGGTGGAGGAGGGAGATGGCTCAAACGCGGGAAAGGGAGGACTGAGGTGGAAGAGAGGCGATCAATTTGGAGCGGATTTGAGATAGGACGGGCCGGGCGTCTGTATACTCGCCCCACATATGGGCTGCGTTTGAAGGAGTGCCGATCAGTGCGAACATTTGGGTTGGCTATGCGGGATCCAATTGAGTGACTTTTTTCCGGACTGGGTAGTGACTGGGTTGTCCATCCGAACATTTGAGAGGAGCTTGATGGGTCCAGTTGTATATACTCTTAGATGGAAAAAAGTTCTTGCTTTTCTGGACGCAGTCAAAAGAATTGTCACACTATAATTAATCATGTACACTTAGAGTGGGCTCTAAGTGGGCATGACACTGGCTTCCTATATTTTTCTTATTTATGCGCCTTGAGAGTCCTATCAATCAAATAGGGGATATAGTTACAACAAATGACTCTTCCCAAAATATATGAATAGATAGAAAATTTAGGGTATATAAAGAAACCTAAAGAAAAAAAAAGGACCGCAATATCTGAGTGTTTTCTTCCTCAGCGTTTGTCAAGCTTGTCATGCCTAATCAACTAAGTTGCCATGATAACTTTGTAGGGTTTGTGGAGGCGAAAATTGCCATGTAGCATAAAAAGACAAAAAACTTGCCACGTTGCATAGAGAAAATGCCATTCATTTGATCGTGATCCGACGGATTTGAGGGCGTTCACTGGATCCCAAAAAATCTGACTTTCGCCAATTATCATTTCCCGAAGAAAACTTATAGGACTCAATCATGCAATCAAACAATTCACATAGAAATAATTCTTAAGGATTATTCTAACAAAATTACTTTGCACACAATGGGTGCGTGGCTGATTTATGAACGATGCGAAATCGGACGATGTCCTGTAGTTTGCTTCCTCGCACCAATGGCTTGATTAACAGGGTCTATAGCAACGTTCTTATTCTAATGAGTCAACATTCAGGAAAATTCTTTTAATCAAAGAAACCTAGGTCTCATGCGGATAAAATAAAGGCACATAAAATGAGACGATGTCAGCTTTATCTTAAGTCACCGGAGGTCCTAATTTTTTGTTCTCCACATGTTAAGGTAATCAAAGAAACCTAGGTCTTAAGTCTTTTAAAATGCACATCCTAGTTCCTATTTGATCTCCAACCCGCGTTGTCTAGATAGCATGTCACTTCAACCACCACAATATAGACCCCTCGACAACTAAAGAAACATAGACCTCTTGGAAAATCATCTCTTCCATTTGTACAGCCTTGCTCTCTGTTCTAATTTTAAACAATGTGTGTGCCCTCGGCGCAACAGATGCACAGAACATGCACAAACACGCATCACATGCATTTAGGGGCAAAGCCAGGATTCACACATAAAGGGGCGAGTTTGCTCATGGAGGGGGCAAGCTCTCATGGCGTGAGAGAAATTGGCGGCAACCACCACTATCACTAGTTCACTACCACAGAAGAAGTAGCAGTTTGTTGAGGGGTCTAGCCCCACCTCCCTCATCTTCTCATGTTTGGCAGCTCACCAACAGCTAGCCACCATGCCGCGACTGAACTGGCTATGTTTCATCACACTGTCTGAAAGGACAACCTCTCGCTCGTTGCTGCCTCCCCCTAGCATGGACCGTCCCCAAGGCAACTAGGCCCTTAGCTTCAATGTGCGCATGCTCGTCGCCATGATCGTCGTGCTTCTCAAGGCCATGGAGGGGGAATGGTTCGTCCACGTCATCGAGATCTCCGGGCCACCAGCAAGGTCAATCAGCTCCACGAGCACCGACATCTCTGCCGCTGCGGCCTGGACCATGTCTCCTCTAAATTACCTTCCCCTGCTAGACCTTGGTAGCAGGTGATTTCGTCCACGCCCACCCGAAGCACAATGTGCCCAAGATGGGGCTGACCATATTAGAGACGAAGGGCATGTTTCGTTCAGACGGAAATACGGACCTCTGACAAATTCCATCTGATTGAAGGACCGCGCCAACATGCCAACGCCAGTTCCACTTACCAACAACAATGTCATGTGCGTCCAACACCAAGAGAACGTTGAAGGGGTCGATGACCTTCAAAGCGACGCCCCACGTGGGGGGGGGGGGGGGGGGGGGGGGGGGGGGGGGGGGGGGGTGACATGGAAACAACACCTTCGCCCGACCTACACTGGAGTCTTAGACTTTCGCCTGTAGAACATGACCGGGGGTGGAGGGTGAGGAAGACACTCCACAACCTCCTTTCCCCCTCACACACACATTGGAGGAAACGAACGCCCACGAGCACCGTGTTGCCAATCCTTTCGCTCGGAGCAGTCCAACCCCACGTGATCGGGCAGCACATCGGCACCAGCCAATGTGATGGTGTCGCCGCCATCACGCAGGAGCCATCAACCTCCCCAACGGCCAGGCAGGAAAATATCTTATGCTCCTGGAGCACCTAAGTTCCCTAGATCCCACAGGGAGAGCTCGCACGAATTTGCAGAAAGCCCACAACGAGTCTCGTCATTACACACAAGTCCAGCAATCATTCGATCTATATCCGAGCTTGCGCTACTCCAGGAGCACAGGATATTCACCCACAGCCGGACCACCGGTGAGCCCCGGCGGGCTGGATCCAGCACCATTGCTACGCCAGACGGCTTCTGCTTCATAAGATTTAGAGTTTGCGCTTCAAATATTTATCAGGATTGGGTCCAGAAAACATTAGAGTCTAAACTTTTATCCTTCCAGCAGCTCCGAAGAAAAGCACAGCGACAATGTAACTCTTTTTCTTTTCCCTTTTTTCTGGAAGCAACAAAAACGTAACTCGAATTCAAGTAGAGCAAACATAAACTGAATGCAACCTCTACAGTTATGAATATCTGTTTGGTTACGGTACACAAATATGGCACCCTTCAGACGATGGAAAAAGATATCCATCCCAGGAACCTTACAGAATCAACACATCAATCTATCACACTGTGATTGGTAGAAACCACACATATTTTTCTCTCCTTGGAATGATATTCACACTACCATGTTTTTCTCTTCTTCTGTGAGGAAACAATCATACACATTGCCATCAGCGTAGCAGTGCAGTTTCTCTCCTGCATGCAAATTTTAACCCACAGCCGATGGCCGGTCTTGAATAAAGCCGGACAGGCACTCATAAGCCCTCTGTCTTCCAGACTACAGAAGGACCCCTCTTCTCAAGTTCACAAGGGCGGAGCTTGTTCATTACACGCCCCATCATAGCCATCGCTGCGATGCTTGGAAACTGACCTTCAAGACAATCAGGTGGTGTGTTAGACTTTCGCGATTGCTTTCCTGGACTCGAAGCTCCATGAAAACTAGGGGTGCCACCTTGGCACCACCTCCCTATCCAGTGATTAAGACTTTTTGTTGACATAGGAGACGCATCTTGGTTTTGTTGGTCCATCAATGTTTCATGCACCACTTGGTCCTCAACCTGTTTGATCATGCAAGCACTGTCCCTCTTATAATCAAGCACTTGACCAAACACGGTACATGCCCCTCCAGGAGTTGCTATGTCTCCAGTCTTTGGTTTCTTGGAACAAGGAACATGTGGATCTGAACTATCACATTTCAGGCGTTTCAGCCACTTGTCATTTGGATCTGAGCATACTGGTGACTCAGTTGGAGCCTTGGAAATCGGATTTCTCATTCTGCTCATTTGAAAAAGAACTAGATCCAAATTCATGCTTGACGTTTTGGGTATGCTCCATTCTTTCTTACTAGCACAAGTTGCTTTGGAATAAGAGTTTTGATGCTCCGAGCTCATGTTGATTGTTTCATTTCCTTCACAGCAGCTTGATACTCTTTTAGTTGAGGAGGAGACTACCCGTTCAGTTTTTTCCGAGTCTGGGTAACCAGAGTCCTGTGGAACAATTGTTAGTTAGAAAACATTCATAATAAGTTGCACCTTTTCCAATATAAATAAAATGCTTTAGTTCTAGGGTTCCTGAAGCTGGTTAGACTATGAGCAACAGAAAGTTAAATGTACATGAATATACTAAATTTAACAAATGGTCATATTTCAATGAAGTTATAATGTGGCAAACGAGATTCTGGAGTAGGAAAAGGATTCCACCAAAGACAACTAATTTTATGATCTTCAATGAGCAGACGTTGTGGGTGTTAGTACGTGCATCAAAGGAGCACTAGCTCCATCATGACCGGTCGGACTGAAAGTGCATCATAGGCCCCCGTAGTGAATTTTGATGATTTATGACAACATGATTAGGACAGGGGTGCGTGGAAGTTAGCTATCCACGTGCCAGAACCATGAGTTGGTTTCGAGATCTTAACTTGAACCAAGTGTGGAGAATGTTTTTTTGCTTAAATACTCAAACGCACTTGGTCCAAATCTTCCACAAAACCTGAGAACCTCTCAGTGATCCCTGATCAGAGCTGCCGAGTGTGTCATTCGGTCCCTCAGTGAGTTGAGAGAGTGGCACCAGTGCGTTTGGACCCTCCAAGCGAGGCGTCCGGATATACCAGGATGCTACAGAGGCCAACCGCTAGCGTTTGGCGTATCCGAGTGAGCAACACTCAGAACCTTTGAGACTGTGTAGCGTGGATCTTAGGTTTGGTTCCGTCTCTCCGAGATGGATAAATCCATCCGGACAAGCCGAAAGTAAGTACTCCCTCCGATCCATATTAATTGTCGCTGCATGTGTAGGAAGGGGAGCATTGGCGCAGCAATAAAGGTGTAAAGCTGTTGCCTTGTGACCATGATGTCACGGGTTCGAGTCCTGCAAATAGCCTGTTACAGAAATGTAGGGAAAGGCTGCGCCCAAAAAGACCCAAAGTGGTCGGACCCTTCCCCGAACCCTACACAAGCGGGAGCTACGTGCACCGGGGTGCCCTTTTTTAGAAATGCTTGTGTAGGTTCGTAGGCCTCTTACAGAAATGCAGGGAAAGGCTGCATACAAAAGGCCCAAAGTGGCCAGACCCTTCCCCGGACCCTACTCAAGCAATCAGAGTTATGTTCTTGAAAGGTAGGAATCTTTGGCAGCATGTTGATTTACAGTAGCATGCAAAGTGCGATTTTTTTAGAAAAGAAGATACATTTTTCACCTTTCAACTTTGAATTCTGAAACCAGTTCTTCTAATCCTGAAGTTTTCCAAATTTATTTGCATGTCACTCCCATTTCCTGATATTTTTCCGACCTCTGAAATAAAATAAGACATTCTGTTTTCATCTTTTTTTATTTTAATTCATTTTCCTGAACTCCCACCACCACCACCCCTCCCCCCCCCCCCCCCCCCCCCCCCCCCACACACACACGCACGCACGCACACACACAAAAATTAAGCAAACATGGATTTTCTAAGTTCTTTCCCGTCTGATTGATATGTTTGTATTTTCCCTTTTTTACATGTTTCTGATTTTTCATGATTTCCTTGATCTTTTTTTTTCTTTCCTAATACAAGAATAAAGTCATATACTACTAAATAATCTTTCATGACTGCATAAATGCCTTCATGTTTCTTGGAAAACCAGACTATCTTTTGGTTGCATATAGTAAATTAACATAAAGCAAAGTGGAATTGTACCTTTTGTGTTGACGTTGAAGCGAACCCTGCAAAGAAACCAGAACAAACAAGTCATTAACATTACAGTGAGCAGAGGTAGTGCAAGAATGTATGTAGATTATCAGATGGCATGTTTTGACACAAACAACCTGACAAATACGTAAGTTCTGTCATCCAGGTGCACCAGAAGTTCAGAAGGTAAGTCAAGTTATACTAGATTATTTCATAACCGTCTCACCTGCTATGGATTTTGATGCATCATGAGTATCGCTGTACAATGTATCTGTTTTTGTCGAGAACTGTTTCTGTGTTTCCAATGAACATCTGCTTGTGTTACTGCGAGAATTCACCGAATATGTTGGATCTTTGGAGCATGTGAGATGTGATTTGGATGGTACTGTCAACATTTCAAATAAGCAGGACCCTTTTTGCTTGCTATTTGTCAATTTTTGCCTTGGTGGTTTTCTACAAGCTAGTGCTTCACCTTTGCTCTTCATTACTGGTGCCTTTTCAATTTTATCCAGTAACTTGGAGATCTCTGTGAAATTCACAGCAGAATCCACTTTGCGATATTGTTGTTCACCCTGTAACAAATTAGGAAATGTCACACCTTGGCCATTAATGTCCATATCAATGCCCTTGCCAATGGAAGAAGCATAAACTGATTTCATCTGGTATTCTCTATCTAATGCTGGCTCATAAAATACTACTTCCTCCAAATCCTGTTGTTTTTGGCATCTTTCAGATGTTCCTAACTTATGTTCCAACAAAGGTTCAACAATTTCATCGTCTTTTCTGCTTGCTGAAAATATGTCATTATTCTTGCTAGACTGATAAGGTGACCCTTTTGATGGGCTACCGAGGGAGTTAGTTTCATCCTTACTGCAAGAGCACGATTCTTCAACTGACAAATGTGCTTTCAGATTTCTTCCTGCATGGTCGGAATTGAGACCGAGACAATCATCTTGATGAGGTTGGATGACTGCTGCAGATTTACAGTGCGTCATATTTTCATCAGATACTTGGTGTGTGTGGAACTGATATTCCTTTGATGAAAATGCCATTGTATTAGACGCAGATATATTCGCCTTCAAATTATATTGTGGGACAAAAATTTTATCAGATGACGCAGAAAAAGCAGACCGTCTTGGGTTGAGTATACTGTCAATTTTCCTATTGATTGCAAACATAGGAAAATGACTCCATTCTGAACTCAGATTGTCAGAGCTCAAAAGTTTATGAGAATCCACAGATAAATCTGAAGGCTTATGTACAGAAAATCTTTCTGATATCACTGTCTTAGCAGCATATACATTCAGATTTTTCTGTACCATAGATCTTTCGAAAGGTCTATTAAACTGATCAGTATTCTTGCATTGAACTTCTTGGCAAACATCATGTGCTACACCCCACATATTAGAACTGAATTGCTGTGTATTCCCGGAAGATGCACCTCCATGGCTAACTCCAACCATCAACCTTTCAGCCATCCTAGCTTTCATGAGCTCAAAAGGTAAATTCCCACAATCTTTTGAATATCCGACATCATCGATTTCCTCAAACGGACTACAGCTCTTGCTATTTTGAGGTTCTGCACTGTGGCCATCTCTTGTCCAGTGTGCCATCCACAGGGAGTGCTTGCGGTAAGATGATTCTCTGATATCACTTTTGCTCAGCAGAAGTTCAAAGTCTTCATTCTCACCAAATCTTTTGGAAGCACCACCTGACATGAGTTTAGTTTAAGAAAATTGCCTGAAACTTCTGCAGCAAACAGGAAAAGAATGGTAGTAAGTCATTTTGTAGTGTGATATACCTGTCTATGCCAAATGAAACCAGTATATAGAAGAAAAGAAAGAAAGAGCTGGAGGACAACAATAGCTGTTAAAATTTACACAAATTGACACACGTAAATGTGAATTTGCACATTTTGCACAAAGGCGAAATATAGGGTTGATAGTTCAAACTTCAAATCACCCATTTAGCACAAATTATGAAAAGTACCACCACTTTATTAAGATAACAGTAACTTCGATTGTACTTGACATGTTCTACAGCATGTTACAGATTGGTACCAAATAGCAAGGACAAGATTAGTAAAATAGTAAACTTTGACGGTCTTACCAAAGTCATTCTGATAGTTCTTTTTATCCCATTCTATGAAGTTGGACTGTCAGGTCATGAAACTTGTTCTACAACATGTTATAGATTGTCACAGTACCAAATAGTAAGGACAAGACTACTAAAATGGTAAACTTTGACCATTCTATGAAGTCATTCTGATGGTTCTTTTAAGTTTTAATCCCATTCTATGAAGTTGGACTGTCATGTCATGAAACTTGCTCAGACTCTTGTCATGAAACGGCGTAAAGTGAACGAATCTATGACTAAATAAATACAGTACAATACTACTAGTAGAGAATATTTTTTGCGGGGTCTATCCAACAATGTGGCAAACAACACAGGATAGACGTCACGAAAATACAAGGCATGGTAGAACTCAGTGAGATGCACACTTCGCAGAATTATGGAGGGCACAAGGGAAGGGGAACCATGGAGGTGCTTGTTAATTGTTAGTATAACTTTCAAGGAACCCCGAAGCTGAGACTGGTAACATGAAACAAGAAATCTACAGCAAATAAGAACAAGTAGCCATTCAAGAGAGAACAGGGAAATTCTGAATTACCTGGGCGACCGCTCGCCTCCTTTCTCCGACAGAATCAGATCAGAGCGCCTCAGCCGCGACTTCAGAAACCGCCAAGCTCCGGCAAGAACAGTCCGGCCAAGAACCTAAGCCGTTCGCTCGGGGCTCCTATGGTCCAGAACTACTCAGAAAGGCTTAAAAGACCACAAATTAGCAACTAGCGGCGGCGGGCGGCGGCACCTGTCCGTGAATCCACTTGCGCCACAGCCAAGGGCTAGCACGGCCGAGCGCTCAGCCCCGCCACTCCTTTCCCGCTCCGCGCGCCGCCGTCACAATCGCGGAATAAAAACGTGTGGGCGCGCGACGAGGCTTTCCGGCGGGGAATGATTCCTCTCCCTCTCCGCCTCGCGCAGGATTAGGGAGGAGAAACTGTGGTTGGTTGGTACACATACGGCCGCGTCTTGTCGCCATTAAAGGCGTAGGATGGCGGGGAGAGGAGTGGAGCGGGGAGGACGGTGGAGCAGCCGGGGTGACGTAGCAGCTTCTCGGCCATGTAAACACTGGCAGGTGCATGATTTCTTTTTTGGATCCAGCCAGTCAACAAAATATCTCGGCGCGCTTTGCGCTTTTTCTGAGGCTCCATGCCGGCGATATTTATGGGTGCCACGTACCCTGCCCAATCTACTATTCAATGTATGTATATATCTCCCAGCCTGTCGGGTGCTGCCACGGTGCCACCAGTCCGAGGCTCCCAGCCACCCAGCCAAATCATCAGGACTCCTTGATTCAAAGAAATTTGAGTAAAATGCACTGGTGGTATTTGAACTTACTAAGAAAGCATGCTTTGGTCACTGTATTTCAAAATACGATTAATACGGTCACTTAATACGTCTACATGTGATTGTACGGTCATTGTTTTACGCCACTCGTCGCCGCTCCATTTGACCACTTGTTGACCAATCCGAGGCGACAGCTGGCGTTCGCGAGGGGTTCCGCAGCATTTTTACAAGGAAATCCTTGGCTGGCTCTGTAATTCCTCCTATCTCCTTGTCTATTCGGCTACGATCATAACGAAAGGGGAGGAGGTAAAAGGGGAGGAGGGAAGGGCGATCGTCGGCGGCACCGCACCACCACCATTGGAGTCGCCGCAGAAGGGCGAGAGCCGCCGCGCAGGCGCGATGCATCTCATTGCTGGAGCCGTTTTGTCGGGATGTCGCATGTTCGTCGCCCCGATGGTGCTCCGCCGCCCAACTACGGTAAGCCCTCACCTCGCCCCGCCATGGTTCTTGCGCTGTAAGCTATAGGGTCTGTGTTTGTTAGTCAGATACGCCCATCTGTATTTTGAAGATTTGCCTAGGGTTTTTTTACCACGATTTGGGGGTTTCAGCGTATAGGGTTTTGGGTTTGGAGAAGGTGGTTGTTTGTAGGTTATTTGGGGCTGAAAGGTGCTATATGTTGCTGCATGTTGAAGATGTTGGTTGTGTAGGTGAATTAGATACTCAAAGGTGGTTGCTTGCATCTATTTCTTGCAGATTATGTAGAACAGAAATTCTGAAACTCAGTTGTGCTCTGTTTTGATGTATGCAGATAAGCGCAGCAAGAAGTTTTCAGTTCAGTTTAACCATGGTGGTTATTTCCTTGGGCAAGGTAGCAATCGTTCATATGTCAATGGTCATCAATTGTGGTACGATGAAGTAGATGCAGATACTTGGTCTCCAATCATGGTTGAAAACCTAGTTGAAGAGATAGGATGGGAAATGGCAGGCAGGCTGAAGGTATATTACTGCATTCCCATTATGTCAATCAAGAGTAATGGGTTGAGAGAAATCAGAGGAGATAGTGACACATATCAGATGCTCACATTTGTGTCACTTGGGCATTACTCATTTAGTTTGTATCTTGACCATGAGGAAAGTTTGAATGCAAACTTGACAGAAGATGATGTGGTCAATTTCCCAATAAGGCAACTACCTCAAGTGCTTAGTCCTTGCAAGAGTAAACCAAATGAGCCACAAATTGCAGATATTGATGTTGAGCCTGAAGATGCAAATATGCCACACCCAATTCCTATACAGGTAGTGTATCCTCGAGAGCATGCAGAAGATGATGGTGTAAGCAACTATGTGTTTGCAAAAAGGAAAGCATCTTATGTCAGTGAAGATGTAAGTGTGGAGGAGCCAGATGTGATCCAGCCAACAACAAATGGTGATGATGATGATGATGTTGAAGGTCAAGGTGAATGTGGTAGAGGAAGATACTGCAAAAGGAAAAACAGACAGTGCAACTCATCTGGACGAGCAAGTTATGAAATGGAAACAAATGAGAGTGATTCAGATGACTCCAACTTTGATCCTGGGGCCATAGTGGATAGTGATTATGATATTAGTGATGGTGAAGATGATCTGTATGCTGATAATGTGGATATGGATGAGCCTGAAGACAGAAAGTTGAAAGAGAAGCAGAAGGAACAAAAAAAGAAAGTGCTTGTTAAAGGAAATGAGAAAGAAGCACATGAGCCAGTAGCACATGATCCTGAAGATGAGTTGTATGAGTTAGAAGGAGATGACTTATGGGCCCCTGATTCAGATGATGAAGAAATTTACATAAAGTTCAAGGCATTTAGAGCTCAGGACCTACACTGCCCCAAATTTCATGTTGGGCAAGTCTTCCAGACTGTTGAGTTACTCAGGAAAGCAATCAGGGAATACAGTTGCAAGAACAGAGTTGATGTGAAGCTCCTTGTAAATGATAAGAAAAGGGTGAAGGCAACTTGTGATGAGGATTGTACTTGGTACCTTTGGGCCTCTTATGATAGTAGGACAAAGTGTTTCATGGTCAAGAAATATGTACATGAACACACATGTACCAAGAAGTGGAAGATCAAGGCTTTCACTGCTCCTTTCTTAGCACAGAAGTACCTTGAGAGCTTTAGGGCAGACCAAGATATGAATCTGAGGAACTTTTCAAGAGTAGTTCAGAAGGAATGGCATATGACACCATCTAGGATCAAGTTGCAAAGAGCTAGAAGGCTAGCAATGAAGATTATATATCGTGATGAAGAGGCCCAGTACAATTTGATGTGGGGCTATGGAAATGAACTTAGGAGAAGTAACCCAGGCAGCTCATTTTTTGTCCAACTTGATGATCAAGCAAGGTTCAGCAAAGCATATATGTGCCTGGATGCTTGCAAAAGAGGTTTTCTTCAGGGGTGTAGGCCAATGATATTCATTGATGGATGTCATACTAAGACAAGGTATAGAGGACAGCTACTAACTGCTGTGGGAATTGACTCAAATGATTGTATTTTCCCTATTGCTATTATTGTGGTTGAAGTGGAGGACAAGCCTGTTGGGTTTCGTAGTAATTTCAAAAAAATTCCTACGCACACTCAAGATCATGTGATGCATAGCAACGAGAGGGGAGAGTGTTGTCTACGTACCAACGCAGACCGACTGCGGAAGCGATCACACAACGTAGAGGAAGTAGTCGTACGTCTTCACGATCCAACCGATCAAGCACCGAAACTACGGCACCTCCGAGTTCGAGCACACGTTCAGCTCGATGACGATCCCCGGACTCCGATCCAGCAAAGTGTCGGGGAAGAGTTCCGTCAGCACGACGGCGTGGTGACGATCTTGATGATCTACAGTAGCAGGGCTTCGCCTAAACTCCGCTACAGTATTATCGAGGAATATGGTGGCAGGGGGCACCGCACACGGCTAAGGAATAGATCACGTGGATCAACTTGTGTGTCTAGAGGTGTCCCCTGCCTCCGTATATAAAGGAGTAGAGGGGGGAAGGCTGGCCGGCCATAGAGGGAGGCGCAGGAGAGTCCTACTCCCTCTGGGAGTAGGATTCCCCCTCCAATCCTAGTCCAACTAGGATTCCTTGGAGGGGAAAAGAGGAGGAGGGGGCCGGCCACCTCTCCTAGTCCTAATAGGACTAGGGGAAGGGGGGGGCGCAGCCCATCTAGGGCAGCCCCTTCTCTTTTCCACTAAGGCCCACTATGGCCCATATAGCTCCCGGGGGGTTCCGGTAACCCTCCCGGTATTCCGGTAAAATCCCGATTTCACCCGGAACACTTCCGATATCCAAATATAGGCTTCCAATATATCAATCTTTACGTCTCGACCATTTCGAGACTCCTCGTCATGTCCGTGATCTCATCCGGGACTCCGAACAACCTTCGGTACATCAAAATGCATAAACTCATAATATAACTGTCATCGTAACCTTAAGCGTGCGGACCCTACGGGTTCGAGAACAATGTAGACATGACCGAGACACGTCTCCGGTCAATAACCAATAGCGGGACCTGGATGCCCATATTGGCTCCTACATATTGTACGAAGATCTTTATCGGGTCAGACCGCATAACAACATACGTTGTCCCCTTTGTCATCGGTATGTTCCTAGCCCGAGATTCGATCGTCGGTATCCAATACCTAGTTCAATCTCGTTACCGGCAAGTCTCTTTACTCGTTCTGTAATACATCATCTCGCAACTAACTCATTAGTTGCAATGCTTGCAAGGCTTATGTGATGTGCATTACCGAGAGGGCCCAGAGATACCTCTCCGACAATCGGAGTGACAAATCCTAATCTCGAAATACGCCAACCCAACATCTACCTTTGGAGACACCTGTAATGCTCCTTTATAATCACCCAGTTACGTTGTGACGTTTGGTAGCACCCAAAGTGTTCCTCCGGTAAACGGGAGTTGCATAATCTCATAGTCATAGGAACATGTATAAGCCATGAAGAAAAGCATTAGCAACATACTAAACGATCGGGTGCTAAGCTAATGGAATGGGTCATGTCAATCAGATCATTCAACTTAATGATGTGATCCCGTTAATCAAATAACAACTCATTGTTCATGGTTAGGAAACATAACCATCTTTGATTAACGAGATAGTCAAGTAGAGGCATACTAGTGACACTTTGTTTGTCTATGTATTCACACATGTATCATGTTTCCGGTTAATACAATTCTAGCATGAATAATAAACATTTATCATGATTATAAGGAAATAAATAATAACTTTATTATTGCCTCTAGGGCATATTTCCTTCAGTCTCCCACTTGCACTAGAGTCAATAATCTAGATTACACTGTAATGATTCTAACACCCATGGAGCTTTGGTGCTGATCATGTTTTGCTCGTGGAAGAGGCTTAGTCAACGGGTCTGCAACATTCAGATCCGTATGTATCTTGCAAATCTCTATGTCTCCCACCTGGACTAGATCCCGGATGGAGTTGAAGCGTCTCTTGATGTGTTTGGTCCTTTTGTGAAATCTGGATTCCTTTGCCAAGGCAATTGCACCAGTATTGTCACAAAAGATTTTCATTGGACCCGATGCATTAGGTATGACACCTAGATCGGATATGAACTCCTTCATCCAGACTCCTTCGTTCGCTGCTTCCGAAGCAGCTATGTACTCCGCTTCACATGTAGATCCCGCTACGACGCTTTGTTTAGAACTGCACCAACTGACAGCTCCACCGTTTAATGTAAACACGTATCCGGTTTGCGATTTAGAATCGTCCGGATCAGTGTCAAAGCTTGCATCAACGTAACCTTTTACGGTGAGCTCTTTGTCACCTCCATATACGATAAACATATCCTTAGTCCTTTTCAGGTATTTCAGGATGTTCTTGACCGCTGTCCAGTGATCCATTCCTGGATTACTTTGGTACCTCCCTGCTAAACTTATAGCAAGGCACACATCATGTCTGGTACACAGCATTGCATACATGATAGATCCTATGGCTGATGCATAGGGAACATCTTTCATATTCTCTCTATCTTCTGCAGTGGTTGGGCATTGAGTCTTACTCAACTTCACACCTTGTAACACAGGCAAGAATCCTTTCTTTGCTTGATCCATTTTGAACTTCTTCAAAATTTTGTCAAGGTATGTGCTTTGTGAAAGTCCAATTAAGCGTCTTGATCTATCTCTATAGATCTTAATGCCTAATATGTAAGCAACTTCACCGAGGTCTTTCATTGAAAAACTTTTATTCAAGTATCCCTTTATGCTATCCAGAAATTCTATATTATTTCCAATCAGCAATATGTCATCCACATATAATATTAGAAATGCTGCAGAGCTCCCACTCACTTTCTTGTAAATACAGGCTTCTCCGAAAGTCTGTATAAAACCAAATGCTTTGATCACACTATCAAAACGTTTATTCCAACTCCGAGAGGCTTGCACCAGTCCATAAATGGATCGCTGGAGCTTGCACACTTTGTTAGCTCCCTTTGGATCGACAAAACCTTCTGGTTGCATCATATACAACTCTTCTTCCAGAAATCCATTCAGGAATGCAGTTTTGACATCCATCTGCCAAATTTCATAATCATAAAATGCGGCAATCGCTAACATGATTCGGACGGACTTAAGCATCGCTACGGGTGAGAAGGTCTCATCGTAGTCAATCCCTTGAACTTGTCGAAAACCTTTTGCGACAAGTCGAGCTTTGTAGACAGTAACATTACCATCAGCGTCAGTCTTCTTCTTAAAGATCCATTTATTCTCAATTGCTTGCCGATCATCGGGCAAGTCAACCAAAGTCCATACTTTGTTCTCATACATGGATCCCATCTCAGATTTCATGGCTTCAAGCCACTTTGCGGAATCTGGGCTCACTATCGCTTCTTCATAGTTCGTAGGTTCATCATGATCTAGTAGCATGACTTCCAGAACAGGATTACCGTACCACTCTGGTGTGGGTCTTACTCTGGTTGATCTACGAGGTTCAGTAGTATCTTGTTCTGAAGTTTCATGATCATTATCATTAACTTCCTCACTTATTGGTGTAGGTGTCGCAGAAACAGTTTTCTGTGATGTACTACTTTCCAATAAGGGAGCAGGTACAGTTACCTCGTCAAGTTCTACTTTCCTCCCACTCACTTCTTTCGAGAGAAACTCCTTCTCAAGAAAGTTTCCGAATTTAGCAACAAAAGTCTTGCCTTCGGATCTGTGATAGAAGGTGTATCCAATAGTTTCCTTTGGATATCCTATGAAGACACATTTCTTCGATTTGGGTTCGAGCTTTATCAGGTTGAAGCTTTTTCACATAAGCATCGCAGCCCCAAACTTTAAGAAACGACAAGTTTGGTTTCTTGCCAAACCACAGTTCATAAGGCGTCGTCTCAACGGATTTTGATGGTGCCCTATTTAACGTGAATGCGGCCGTCTCTAGAGTGTAACCCCAAAACGATAGCGGTAAATCAGTAAGAGACATCATAGATCGCACCATATCGAGTAAAGTACGATTACGACGTTCGGACACACCATTACGCTGTGGTGTTCCGGGTGGCGTGAGTTGCGAAACTATTCCACAGTTTTTCAAATGTACACCAAACTCGTAACTCAAATATTCTCCTCCACGATCAGATCGTAGAAACTTTATTTTCTTGTTATGATGATTTTCAACTTCACTCTGAAATTCTTTGAACTTTTCAAATGTCTCAGACTTATGTTTCATTAAGTAGATATATCCATATCTGCTCAAATCATCTGTGAAGGTGAGAAAATAACGATATCCGCCACGAGCCTCAATATTCATCGGACCACATACATCGGTATGTATGATTTCCAACAAATCTGTTGCTCTCTCCATAGTACCGGAGAACGGTGTTTTAGTCATCTTGCCCATGAGGCACGGTTCGCAAGTACCAAGTGATTCATAATCAAGTGGTTCCAAAAGTCCATCAGTATGGAGTTTCTTCATGCGCTTTACACCGATATGACCTAAACGACAGTGCCACAAATAAGTTGCACTTTCATTATCAACTCTGCATCTTTTGGCTTCAACATTATGAATATGTGTATTACTACTATCGAGATTCAATAAAAATAGACCACTCTTCAAGGGTGCATGACCATAAAAGATATTACTCATATAAATAGAACAACCATTATTCTCTGATTTAAATGAATAACCGTCTCGCATTAAACAAGATCCAGATATAATGTTCATGCTCAACGCTGGCACCAAATAACAATTATTTAGGTCTAATATTAATCCCGAAGGTAGATGTAGAGGTAGCGTGCCGACCGCGATCACATCGACTTTGGAACCGTTTCCCACGCGCATCGTCACCTCGTCCTTAGCCGATCTTCGCTTAATCCGTAGCCCCCTGTTTCGAGTTGCAAATATTAGCAACAGAACCAGTATCAAATACCCAGGTGCTACTGCGAGCATTAGTAAGGTACACATCAATAACATGTATATCACATATACCTTTGTTCACCTTGCCATCCTTCTTATCCGCCAAATACTTGGGGCAGTTCCGCTTCCAGTGACCAGTCTGCTTGCAGTAGAAGCACTCAGTTTCAGGCTTAGGTCCAGACTTGGGTTTCTTCTCTTGAGCAGCAACTTGCTTGCCGTTCTTCTTGAAGTTCCCCTTCTTCTTCCCTTTGCCCTTTTTCTTGAAACTAGTGGTTTTGTTAACCATCAACACTTGATGCTCCTTTTTGATTTCTACCTCCGCAGCTTTCAGCATTGCGAAGAGCTCGGGAATAGTCTTGTTCATCCCTTGCATATTATAGTTCATCACAAAGCTCTTGTAGCTTGGTGGCAGTGATTGGAGAATTCTGTCAATGACGCAATCATCCGGAAGATTAACTCCCAATTGAATCAAGTGATTATTATACCCAGACATTTTGAGTATATGCTCACTGACAGAACTGTTCTCCTCCATCTTGCAGCTATAGAACTTATTGGAGACTTCATATCTCTCAATCTGGGCATTTGCTTGAAATATTAACTTCAACTCCTGAAACATCTCATATGCTCCATGACGTTCAAAACGTCGTTGAAGTCCCGATTCTAAGCCGTAAAGCATGGCACACTGAACTATCGAGTAGTCATCAGCTTTGCTCTGCCAGACGTTCATAACATCTGGTGTTGCTCCAGCAGCAGGCCTGGCACCCAGCGGTGCTTCCAGGACGTAATTCTTCTGTGCAGCAATGAGGATAATCCTCAAGTTACGGACCCAGTCCGTGTAATTGCTACCATCATCTTTCAACTTTGCTTTCTCAAGGAACGCATTAAAATTCAACGGAACAACATCACGAGCCATCTATCTACAATCAACATAAGCAAGCAAGATACTATCAGGTACTAAGTTCATGATAAATTTTAAGTTCAATTTAATCATATTACTTAAGAACTCCCACTTAGATAGACATCCCTCTAATCTTCTAAGTGATCATGTGATCCAAATCAACTAAACCATGTCCGATCATCACGTGAGATGGAGTAGTTTCATCGGTGAACATCATTATGTTGATCATATCTACTATATGATTCACGCTCGACCTTTCGGTCTCCGTGTTCCGAGGCCATATCTGTATATGCTTGGCTCGTCAAGTATAACCTGAGTATTCCGCGTGTGCAACTGTTTTGCACCCGTTGTATTTGAACGTAGAGCCTATCACACCCGATCATCACGTGGTGTCTCAGCACGAAGAACTTTCGCAACGGTGCATACTCAGGGAGAACACTTCTTGATAATTTAGTGAGAGATCATCTTATAAAGCTACCGTCAATCAAAGCAAGATAAGATGCATAAAAAGATAAACATCACATGCAATCAATATAAGTGATATGATATGGCCATCATCATCTTGTGCTTGTGATCTCCATCTCCGAAGCACCGTCATGATCACCATCGTCACCGGCGCGACACCTTGATCTCCATCGTAGCATCGTTGTCGTCTCGCCAATCTTATGCTTCCACGACTATCACTACCGTTTAGTAATATTACATCGCGATTGCATTGCATACAATAAAACGACAACCATATGGCTCCTGCCAGTTGCCGATAACTCGGTTACAAAACATGATCATCTCATATAATAAAATTCAGCATCATGCCTTGACCATATCACATCACAACATGCCCTGCAAAAACAAGTTAGACGTCCTCTACTTTGTTGTTGCATGTTTTACGTGGCTGCTACGGGCTTAAGTAAGAACCAATCTCACCTACGCATCAAAACCACAACGATAGTTTGTCAAATAGACTCTGTTTTAACCTTCGCAAGGACCGGGCGTAGCCATACTTGGTTCAACTAAAGTTGGAGAGACAGTCGCCCGCAAGCCATCTATGTGCAAAGCACGTCGAGGGAACCGGTCTCGCGTAAGCGTACGCGTAAGGTTGGTCTGGGTCGTCTCGTCCAACAATACCGCCGAACCAAAGTATGACATGCTGGTAGGCAGTATGACTTGTATCGTCCATAACTCACTTGTGTTCTACTCGTGCATATAACATCAACATAATAACCTAGGCTCGGATGCCACTGTTGGGTTTCGTAGTAATTTCAAAAAATTTCCTACGCACACTCAAGATCATGTGATGCATACCAACGAGAGGGGAGAGTGTTGTCTACGTACCAACGCAGACCGACTGCGGAAGCGATCACACAACGTAGAGGAAGTAGTCGTACGTCTTCACGATCCAACCGATCAAGCACCGAAACTACGGCACCTCCGAGTTCGAGCACACGTTCAGCTCGATGACGATCCCCGGACTCCGATCCAGCAAAGTGTCGGGGAAGAGTTCCGTCAGCACGACGGCGTGGTGACGATCTTGATGATCTACAGTAGCAGGGCTTTGCCTAAACTCCGCTAAACTTCGCCCATCTAGGGCAGCCCCTTCTCTTTTCCACTAAGGCCCACTATGGCCCATATAGCTCCCGGGGGGTTCCGGTAACCCTCCCGGTATTCCGGTAAAATCCCGATTTCACCCGGAACACTTCCGATATCCAAATATAGGCTTCCAATATATCAATCTTTACGTCTCGACCATTTCGAGACTCCTCGTCATGTCCGTGATCTCATCCGGGACTCCGAACAACCTTCGGTACATCAAAATGCATAAACTCATAATATAACTGTCATCGTAACCTTAAGCGTGCGGACCCTACGGGTTCGAGAACAATGTAGACATGACCGAGACACGTCTCCGGTCAATAACCAATAGCGGGACCTGGATGCCCATATTGGCTCCTACATATTGTACGAAGATCTTTATCGGTCAGACCGCATAACAACATACGTTGTTCCCTTTGTCATTGGTATGTTACTTGCTCGAGATTCGATCGTCGGTATCCAATACCTAGTTCAATCTCGTTACCGGCAAGTCTCTTTACTCGTTCCGTAATACATCATCTCACAACTAACATATTAGTTGTAATGCTTGCAAGGCTTATGTGATGTGTATTACCGAGAGGGCCCAGAGATACCTCTCCGACAATCGGAGTGACAAATCCTAATCTCGAAATACGCCAACCCAACATCTACCTTTGGAGACACCTGTAATGCTCCTTTATAATCACCCAGTTACGTTGTGACGTTTGGTAGCACCCAAAGTGTTCCTCCGGCAAACGGGAGTTGCATAATCTCATAGTTATAGGAACATGTATAAGTCATGAAGAAAGCAATAGCAACATACTAAACGATCGGGTGCTAAGCTAATTGAATGGGTCATGTCAATCAGATCATTCAACTAATGATGTGATCCCGTTAATCAAATAACAACTCATTGTTCATGGTTAGGAAACATAACCATCTTTGATTAACGAGCTAGTCAAGTAGAGGCATACTAGTGACACTTTGTTTGTCTATGTATTCACACATGTATCATGTTTCCGGTTAATACAATTCTAGAATGAATAATAAACATTTATCATGATTATAAGGAAATAAATAATAACTTTATTATTGCCTCTAGGGCATATTTCCTTCAAAGCCCAACTGGTGTTGGTTCCTTGAGAGGCTTAAGAATGATCTAGGCATCATGAACACCACCCCATGGACTATTATGTCTGATAAACAAAAGGTAAATGATGTTGATCTTCATAACTTGCTCTTATGATACCTTCTTTCATTCAGTTCAGCACCATATGAAGTAGTTGTTACTTATTTTGCAGGGCCTAATAAATGCTGTAGATGAGCTGTTTCCATAGTTAGAACATAGGTTCTGTGTGAGGCACATGTGGCAAAACTTCCAGCAGCAATTCAAAGGTGATGTACTAAAGAACCAACTTTGGAAGATAGCAAGAAGCAACACTACTGTGAAGTATGAGTACAAATGGTATGCCTACAAATGAGATGAAGGAAATTAACTTGTATGCCTACAAATGGTTGCATGAGCTTGAACCTAACACTTGGGTTAGGGCTTTTCAAAGTGATCTACGCAAGTGTGATATCTTGCTCAACAACAATTGTGAAGTATTTAACAAGTAAGAACCAATTGCATTGATGTTTTAATATGCTAGTTGTTACTCTATTCAAATATTTAGTGATGTGTGATTTACATGGATAGGTACATATTAGATGCTAGGGAGCTACCAATATTGTCAATGCTTGAAAGGATTAAAGGGCAATTGATGCAGAGGCACTACACCAAGTAGATAGAAGGAGATAAGATGAAAGGAGACATATGCCCTAATATAAAGAAAAAGGTTGATAAGCTAACTGAATGGGCAAACACCTGCTATGTTGATGGGGCTGGTGATGGAGTCTTTCAGATTGGTGATAGAGGGACTGACTACATTGTTGATTGGCATAGTAATGAGTGTAGCTACAAGAGGTGGCAGAAGGGTGGCACACCATGTGTACATGCTATAGCATGTGCTAGACATGAGAGAGTGGATCCCCTCCTACTGGTTAACCAATGTTATTCTGTTGGGATGTTCAAGAAAGCATACAACAACAACATCATCATCTACCCCTGCAGAGATAAGACAGAATGAGAGAGGATGAATGGACCCCCAATTAAGTCACCATTGTACACCAAGCAGGTAGGCAGGCCATGCAAGAGCAGAAGGAAGGCCCTACATGAAGTTTCTTGCAGCAATGGTGGCAAAAAAATGTCAAGGCATGGTGTGATCATGCATTGCAACTATTGTGGAGAGCCAGACCACAACATCAAAGGCTGCAAGTACCTCAAGGCTGGTCTGCCCCCTCCAAATGTGCAAGCTCCACCACCACCACATGGAGATGATAAAGCTCCTAATGCAGAAGTTGATCCAAATGTGGAAGCTAGTAATGCAGATGGTGCTCCAAATGTAGGAGATGATGAGCAAGTCATTACTCAGGTATGTCTTCCATCATTTGTACTGTAGGTTTTCTTGCACTGTTGGATAATCAGAAATATTGCAAAGATATGATTCAAAATTACTTGCACTTCAACAGGAGTAGAACTCTCTAGAAAATTATGTCATAGAAGATCTCATGGTTGATCATACGGTTCAAAATGTAAGTTAATGTGCTTGTTTCCTATAATTGATCTTAAGTTCATTGATAAAACATGTTATTCTGAACTGCAATATGTACATTTTCCATCCAGAGACCTCTGCCAAGAGTGGTTGCAATAGGGCCTATACCAAAATCAACTTTCATATGTGCTGCCAGGGCCATGCTCAATCAAACCCAAGGTAACACAAGCAACAATGGGAGCTTAAGCACAATCCAGCAAGGTGACTTGGCCAAAAGATTGCACTCCTCAAGAGGTAGGGAGACAAAGAACTGGAAGATAAGAAGGAAGCACTTCTTGCAGCAAGAAGGGAGGAAAACAAAATAAAGCAGAGGAAGCTGCCAGGAAGATACATCAGCAAGAGGAGAAGAAAGCACTGGAAGCAGAGAGGAAGAGGCAGTCGTAAGCTCAGAAGAGAGAGAAGAGAAAAGAAGAAGCTGCAATAGCAAAGCAAGATAAGGAAGAGACAAGGCAGATCAGTATGGAGACCAAGAAAGTTGTGGCTGCTGAGAATAAAGCAAGGCAGTAAGCTCAGAAGAATGCTCAAAAGGAGGAAGTTACAGCCAAGAAAAGAGCAAAGAAAGAAGTTGCAGTAGCAAGAAAAAGAGCAGACATGGTAGCTGCTGCTGAGGCTAGGAAGGAGGAAATGAGGCTAATAGGTATTGCTCTTGGCAAGAGGCTTGCAGGTCCACATCCTGATTCAGATGATGATCTTGTGCTTCCTAGTAAGACTAGAAGCACTTCAATGTTTGACATCTTCAGATGATGTACCCGCTGTGTAGCATGTTGTACTTCTTAATCTCCAAGGCACGATGTAGTAGTATCTGACTACTGAGAAATGTTATAATTCATCCATACTGATGTGTACACATGAGTATGGATCAATTGTTGATCATTTTGTAACTGAATGCACTTGTGTATTTGAATTGTTGGTACTTCCCAGATATGTTTTGTTGGTACAAACCATAATTTTGATGGTACTTCCCAGATATGGAGTGTTGGTTATGCATATGCTTTTCTCCCTCAATGCACTTGTGTAACTTAATTGTGTCTGCTACAATCATAACAATGGTCAAATGTACACAGAAGCCAAATATGACAGCAAGATGATAGCAACATCAAATAGCTTTCCAATGTACACAGAAGCCAAATATGATAACAAAAAAATGATCTCTTCATATGACAGCAAGATGATAACTTGCAGAACATTAACTTCCATTTTACCTGCATCATGTCCTAATGTACACATAATTAACTTGCATAAAAATGATATCTTCATATGACAGCATCAACAACTTCAACAAGCCAAATTAACTTCCATTTGCAGTAAAAGATTGTCACTTGCTTACATATTGCAAAAGCATCACTTACAATGCAAAAGATGTTGGGGAACGTAGTAATTTCAAAAAAATTCCTACGCACACGCAAGATCATGGTGATGCACAACAACAAGAGGGGAGAGTGTTGTCTACGTACCCTCGTAGACCGGAAGCGGAAGCATTATAACAACGCGGTTGATGTAGTCGTACATCTTCATGGCCCGACCGATCAAGCACCGAAACTACGACACCTCCGAGTTCTAGCACATGTTCAGCTCGATGACGATCCCAGGACTCCGATCCAGCAAAGTGTCGGGGAAGAGTTCCGTCAGCACGACGGCATGGTGACGATCTTGATGTTCTACCGTCGCAGGGCTTCGCCTAAGCACCGCCACAATATTATCGAGGATTATGGTAGAGGGGGGCACCGCACACGGCTAAGAGAACGATCACGAAGATCAACTTGTGTGTCTAGAGGTGCCCCCCTGCTCCCGTATATAAAGGAGCAAGGGGGGAGGCCGGCCGGCCCTAGGGCGCACCAAGGAGGAGGAGTCCTCCTCCTAGTAGGAGTAGGACTCCCCTCTTTCCTACTCCTACTAGGAGGGGAAAGGAAGGGGGGAGGGAGAAGGAAAGGGGGGCGCTGCCCCCCCTCTCAAGGAGTCTAGCATGAGCAACTTCAAGCTTAGCATTTTTAGTTTCAAAAACATTGGCCACCTCAAGAGCTCTATCACGAGATTCCTTCACTCTAGATAATTCTAGAGCAAAAGTCTTCTCAAGAGATTCCTTGGTGGTTTGTTCAAGTTCAAGAGCTTGAGAGAGGTCCGCAATCTCATTAGCGTAATCACGCTCATGACCTTCCATTTTATCAATGGTGACCTCATGCTCCTCAAGACGAGATTCCAACTCATCAATATATTTCTTGCCCTCAATTGCAATAGACATGATTTCCATGAAGTTGGAACGAGCAATTTTATTCTTAAGAAGAGCTTTAAAAATCATTTCCCCCTTAATTTTTAAGGAGGCAACATCATCATTCTCTTCATCATAATCAACATCATCATCACTCTTGCCATCATCAATATCATCACAAGATATATTGGGATTCAAAGTGGGAGATACCTTTGAAGCCTTGGCCATAAGGCAAAATGTAATAGATGGTGATGTAGGATCCCTTGAAGCATCATTCAAGACCACATCTTGTTCCATGGAGTGTTGGGTTTCCTCTACATTGTTAGCACAACAATTCGAGGAAATATATGCATTTTTATTATGGCAACAAGACATAGTAAACATATCATCATAAGATTTAGTCAAGCAATTTCTACATGATGTGCAAGAACTATCAACACAAGCATGTGAAACATTTGGAGTGCTCGGAGTGCTAAAGTCCAAAGATGAAGCATTGCAATAAGAAAGTGATGAAGTATTATTAACAATAAGCCCACTATCATCATTGCAATATACACCACTACTCACCATGTCATTACCTTGTGGCAACCCACATGTAGGTGAAGTAGAAGAAGTTGAGAAGGCAACACGGACAGAGGTGGAGGGAGAACAATCATCCCCACAAATCTTGGACACACCATATTTATATTGAAGCTTTGTCCACAACTCATGAGCATCCCGGAACGGCATGAGTTGAAATATAACTACATTGATCAAAGCATCAAAAAGCACATTAGAAGCTTGAGCATTGAGATAAGAGTTTTTCTCATCCTCTAAAGATAATCTGTGTGGATCCTTTGGAGGAGAAAAACCCATATCTACAATTCGCTCTAAATTTGGGTCCATGACCCTAAAGAGATTAAGCATGCGAATTATCCAAACATCAAAATTTGTGCCATCGAAACTAAGAGTGTCAGAGAATCCTAAACCCCTAGTCGACATCCTTACTCTCTAGGCGGTTAAGCCCTATAAAGAGAGATGAGGTTCTGATACCAAGTTGAAAGATCGTGGATGTCGCCTAGAGGGGGGGGGGGTGAATAGGCGTTTTAAAATAATTACGATTTAGGCTTGAACAAATGCGGAATAAACCTAGCGGTTAATTTGTCAAGCACAAAACCTAAAACAACTAGGCTCACCTATGTGCACCAACAACTTATGCTAAGCAAGATAAGCAACTATTTGATAGCAAGATATATGACAAGAAACAATATGGCTATCACAAAGTAAGGTGCATGAGTAAAGGGGCTCGGGTAAGAGATAACCAAGGCACGCAGAGACGACGATGTATCCCGAAGTTCACACCCTTGCAGATGCTAATCTCCGTTTGGAGCGGTGTGGAGGCACAATGCTCCCCAAGAAGCCACTAGGGCCACCGTAATCTCCTCACGCCCTCGCACAATGCAAGATGCCGTGATTCCACTAAGGGACCCTTGAGGGCGGTCACCGAACCCGTACAAATGGCAACCCTTGGGGGCGGTCACCGAACCCGTACACTTTGGCAACCCTTGGGGGCGGTCACCGGTACCCGTCAAATTGCTCGGGGCGATCTCCACAACCTAATTGGAGACCCCGACGCTTGCCCAGAGCTTTACACCATAATGATTGAGCTCCGAACAACACCAACCGTCTAGGGCGCCAAGGCACCCAAGAGGAACAAGCTCTAGGGTGCCCAAACACCCAAGAGTAATAAGCTTCTCAAACTTCACTTCCACGTATCACCGTGGAGAACTTAAAGTGATGCACCAAATGCAATGGCAAGGGCACACGGAGTGCCCAAGTCCTTCTCTCTCAAATCCCACCGGAGCAACTAATGCTAGGGAGGAAAATGAGAGGAAGAACAAGAAGGAGAACACCAAGAACTCCAAGATCTAGATCCAAGGGGTTCCCCTCACATAGAGGAGAAAGTGATTGGTGGAAATGTGGATCTAGATCTCCTCTCTCTTTCCCCTCAAAAACTAGTAAGAATCCATGGAGGGATTGAGAGTTAGCAAGCTCAAAGAAGGTCAACAATGGGGGCAAAAACGAGCTCAAGAGATAGGGAACCATTGGGGAAGAAGACCCCCTTAAATAGGTCCCCACGAATCTGCCCGTTATGTACAGAATAACATAGGAGCGGTACAACCTCTATGAGCACCGGTACAACCGGTAACAGGCAATAAGCGGTACAACCGGCCCACAACCGCCCAACAACCGCACCACAACAGAGACCAGTCCGGTGGTAGAGCGGTACATGACCGGTACAACCTCCGGACCAATTCTGGAGCGGTACAACCGCTCCAAACACCGGTTGTACCGGTCAAGCGGTACAACCTCTCCATGGGGCGGTACAACCTCTCTGTGTAAAACAGACAATATCAAAACAGCCACAACTTTCGCATACGAGTTCCGAATTCAACAAAACCAAGTTTGTTGGAAAGGTAATGACAAGGGCTAACACAATCTTGAGAGAAATATCAATAAGAAGCAAATGAGAAAAGGACCATAATAAAATGGTGAGAACCCTTCCTCGGATAAGACTGGTAAAACCTCCAACACCGAAAACATCATAGAAGATGCATGCGAACTCCGTTTTCGATGAAATCAAGCTTGTCATCAAGATGACCATAAGCTCTAAGACTCACAAATGTAACCAAACAAGAACCAAGAAAGATGATGCAAGGATGCAATGGTTTGAGCTCTCGACTAATGATACGATCAAGCTACTCCCTAGAGAGCCCCCCTTGATAGTATGGCAATCGATCCTACAACCCGGTCTCCCAACTACCACTATGAGACCGGTAAAATAGAAAATCTATCAAGGGCAAACCTTTGCCTTGCACATAGTCCACTTGAGCTAGATGATGATGATCTTGACTTCCTCAAGTTGGACCACCTTTCTTGATTGTGTTGGCTCGATGAAGACTAGTTGATTGCTCCCCCATACTCCACTATGGGTGAGCCACTCTTTGGCACATCTTCAAAATTCCATTGACACCACAATGGACGGCAAGCTTCAAGCTTGATTGCTCCCCCATACTCCATTATGGGTGAGCCACTCTTCGAGTTGCTCCACTTGAACTTGCACACTGCAAACTTGATGGCGATCACCACTTGATGTCATCCTCCATGGGTTGTATGAGATCTTCCTCTTGACGCAAGACCATGGAAACATACCTAACCCCACAAAGAACTCTCACGTAGACCATGGGTTAGTACACAAAGCGTAATGGACAATGCTTACCATACCATGGGATCACTTGATCCCTCTCGGTACTTCTTCTACGCTTTGTGAGTTGATCAACTTGATTCACTCTTGACTTAGTCTTGATCAACATTGAATCTTTCCAACTCTCTTCATCCGGATGATGTCTTGAAGGTAAACATGAATGATCACACAATCTTCTTCTTCAAGACATGCTTGCAATAAGCTCAACTCACACATGACCAATCTTTGGATAATTCCTTGAAAACCACTTTGGCCATCTCAACTCACACATGACCAATCTTTGGATAATTCCTTGAAAAGCACTTTGGCCATCTCATAAACTCCTTGAAACCAACACATGGACTTCAAGACAATCCTATGGACAAATGCTTCAAATATAACTCAAGGCAACCGTTAGTCCATAGAGATTGTCATCAATTACCAAAACCACACATGGGGGCACCGCATGTCCTTTCACAAGTTCCACAAAAATCGACCAAAATTAACAAACGCCAATAGATGCACACCACTTACACCAACAGGACACCTGTAGAAGACCCAGCCTCGTGCTTCTCTGTGTTCGAGAGATAGAACTTTACACGAGCGCAGCAAGAAGGGCATCTTATGAGCGGCACCACCACTGAACGACCGCCGAGAGATGACCTGACCAAGATTGTCGACATGGCGGAGTGGTGAAGAGGGCGGCGGTGGCTGCAAGCTACCGAAAGACGGCGGCGGCAAGCAGCAAGGAAGAGGGTGGCGGAAAGCAGCAGGGGGAGGGCGTCGGCCTCGGTGGCAGGGAGTGGGGAATTAGGGATTTGGCATCGGCGGCACAAATATTTTAGGGTGGTGGATGGAAATTAGGTGCGCCGGCCTAATTTAAATAAATAACCCCCCCGCGAACGCCAGCTGCCGCGTCGGATTGGTCAACAAGTGGTCAAATGGAGCGGTGACGAGTGGCGTACGGTGAACAGTGACCGTACAATCACGTGTAGACATATTGAGTGACCGTATTGGTCGTATTTTGAAGTATAGTGACCAAGGCGTGCTTTCTTCGCAAGTTCAAGTACCGCCAGTGCATTTTACTCAAGAAATTTTATAGGATTTTCAAGGATTGAAATTCATACTATTAGTTGTTTTAGGATTTTTTCCCTATGAAAAATATTTTGTACTATTTTTCTTAGGTAATCTAACATCTACGTCTACTTCTTTTTCTTTTATATTTTTCTGCGGCATCAACACTCCTGCATGTCACTCCAATCATATACTTTTCCTATTCCGTTTTCATTATCTTGTGAATCAAAGACGCACTTAGGCTAGTCATAGTGGAGAATAACTTATAATAGTGTCATGCATATGACACTAGTCTATGTTACTATCTTCAAGGTGGGAAGTATCATATTCATTGTCATAAGTTGTTGTATTTATTAGCTTCTAGACTTATTTTGTCCTAAAAAGTGCTATGTGATGGTAACATATTAAGTTACCATGAACACATCTTTTCTCATTAACTACCTACCACATTTTAATGTTAGATACATCCGTATATAGACAAATCCAAGACAAGTAATATGGATCGGAGGGAGTATCATTATAGGAAACTTTATAATTGAGATTGTTGTATGAGCGATGACTATATATGAAGGTAACATCATATAGCCAGCACTTTACTATACTATTAACCATGCGGTGGCGATGTTCGTCCCCTTCTTCAAGGCGTCGTCGCGGTTCTCATTGCCCGTCGTCGCCGCCCTCATTGACCATTCTATATAGGATTTTTGAGGATTAAAATTCTTAGAGATTTTCCTATGTTGGTCCTTTGATTCATAGTATTAGATGTTGTAGGATTTTTTCTATGAAAAATCTTTTGTACTATTTTTCATAGAAAATCTAACATCCAGTTCAACTTCTTTTTACAATTCCTTTATTTTTTATGCAGCATCAACACTGCCGTATGCCACTCCAATCATATATTTTCCTATTCCCACGTTTTCAGAATCCTACGAACTAAAGACCCCCTTAGACTAGTCATAGTGGGGAGTAAGGAGTTGTTTGGTTTGAGACTAAGGTTGCCAAAGGTTGCCACACCTAACAGCATGTTTGTTTCGTGGGAATTAAAGATGGGGAATGGGAGTAGAAGGGTAAGAAGAATAAAAGTACACTGATTGTTTGGAGGGAATGGGATTTTAAGTGGGAAGGGGAATGGGAGTTGAGGGTGCCAATTCCCATCAATTTCTTTCCATAGGGAACCCTGTTAATTCGTGGGCAGACTTTCATCCTAAACTAATTCCCATCATATACCAAACAAGAGAATGGGAGTAAAATTCTACTTCCCACGCCCACTCCCTCGATGAACTCCCTTTCCTCTTCCTAAAGGTTACCAAACAGACTATAAGGTTAGGCAAGTTTGACCAACTTAGGTGTGTGTTTGGTTCAAGCCATATCTTAGGCATGCCACACTAGGGTCCCACACCACGTACACTCAAAAGGATGGCAAGATTCCCTTAGGCTTGCCAACTTGTGGCTCTCATTTTGAAAAACTAACGTTAGACAAGTTTAGCAACATTGTATGGCAAAGTGTGGCACTCATGGGCCTAGAACCAAACAACCCCTAACTTTACATTAGTGTCATGCATATGACACTTGTCTATGTTACTAACTTCATAGTGGGAAGTATCATAAAGGTAGTGCCATAGGTTGTTTTATTTGTTAGCTTCTAGACTCATTTTTTCTTGAGAAGCACTATGTGATGGTACCATGTTAAGTTACCACAAACACACCTTTCCTCATTAACTACCTATCATATTTTAGTGTTAGATACATCTGTATCTAGACAAATTCAAGACAAGTAATATGGATCGGAGGGAGTACTATTAGAGGTAACTTTATAACTAAGATTGTTGTATGAGTGATGACTATATATGACAAGGCAATATCGTATAGCCAGCAGTTTACTGTACTATTAAACATGTAGTTGCGATGTTCGTCCCTTTCTTGAAGGCGTCGTCGCGGTCCTCATTGCCCTCGTGTTGCTCTAGGGGAATCCCTGATCCTCGAATCGGGCGATGGCAGTGCTCTGGTGTCATAACCTTCCTGAAGGCACCACCTTGGAGGTCATGGTTCATCGTATGCGGCTTCATCTCTCCGCGGTGGCATGTTTATGGTTGAGGCCCTGATAGCTCTTGTAGTGGTAGGGGGTGGTGTTGCCGCGACCAGCGCATATGTATCTAACCTTGGGTGTGTGCGTGTGTTGGGGTGGCGTGCAGTGGCGGAGCTTAGTGTAGACCAACAGGGGCCATGGCCCCTCCTTATTTTTTGCATCCATTGAAGAACAGGCTACATTATGAGCCTAATTAGTGTTTAAACTACAAATTAGCCCCTCCTTCCCTATTAACTTGGTTCCTTTTCACTAATGGCCCCCTCTTGAATTACTCTCAAGCTCCGCCACTGGTGGCGTGTGTTTGTATCATCTTGTTAATGGTTGTTGCTTTGTATATAAAGCGGGGAGAAATCCTTTTCAGTTACTATTAACCATGCTCAATCCGTATCTAGACAAATCTAAGACAAGTAATATGAATAGAAGGGAGTAGTATTTTTTTCACCTTCTCTCTATCTCTTTCTTAATATTTATTATATCTGTTAGGAGCACGGATATGGCCAGACTCTTGCATAATAGCCTACTCCCTTCACTTTTTCATGACTCTCTTCTTCATCTGGGTAAAATTGCCATGTAAGTAGGCTATAAACCTTCTATTGTACTTGCTCTAAACGGAACTGAAGTTTGTTGGTTTTTCTTCCACAATTCCTATTAATTTTTGTTGGTTTCGCTTCCACAATTCCTATTGATTTTTTTCTCAACCGACTCCATCTCTTTGGTTCTTGGAAAATAAATCCCTCGTAAAGCTGCAAAGCAATCAAAAGAAAACCAAATAAATTGCTAATAGTAAGAAATCCTTTTGTGGTTGTATATATACAATCACATAATGTCTTCCTTATATTTGCTTATGAATTCTCTTCCCACAACATATCACAATCTCAACCCAATAAAAAATGCTATGCTGACCCTTCCCACAACATTATCTCAATCTCAACCCAATAGCGAATTGAGCGTACACATGGTTAGGTTTCTTGTGGTGTAATCAGCCCACCAGGGTTCAAGTCCTAGACTGGTATTGATGCTCTCATTTTTCCTGCATTTATTTCAGGCTTTCCGACGATGTTTGTTCAGTGGGAGGAGATGTTTTCGTCGACTATGAGACGCCTGTGGTGACTTCATCAATCTCAAGATGTGATGTCGGGTCAGTATCTCAAAGGTGCTCATAAGGATAGGGTGTGCGTGTGTGTGTTCATAGGGGTGAGTGTATGTGGGGCATGTGTGATTGTACCGTGTTAAAAAAATCTCAACCCAATCAAAAAAAATCTATATTGATCCTTCCCATAGCATATGTTAATCTCAACCCAATCAATATTTTTTTTACGTTGAACCACTAGAATGAAGTTTCATCACTGCAACGCACGGGTATTTAGTTAGTGTGTTAAAAGCGGGTATAATCAAGGGCTTATAGTACACTTCATATGATTTTTTTATCTACATGAAGAACAAAATAGTGGACTCTCGTGCAAAAATCAACCTCTACACACATGCTTCTAGGTAAAAAAACAAGAGTAAAAAGAAAGAAAGAAAGCATGAAAAAATTAAGATAATAGCAACCTTATAGCCAACCCTATTATATGAATGATTAAAAATATTAGTTTTTAATAGCATGATAGTTTTATAAGCGAGTTATCGGAAATGCACTTTGGCACATGGGAGCATATGCTCCTACTATTGGATAAACATTTCAAAATGTCAAAAAATCCCAAACAAAATTTTGACGTGTACATCTAGATATTCTATATGGGCACACCAAGTTTCACAGAAAACCGTCAACTTTTGTGGTTTGTGTAAAAAAGACAAAATAATGTCTAGTGAAAATCCCTTTTTAACACCAAATTTTATCTTTTTTCACACGCGACACAAAATTTATCCCTTTTTCACGAAACAACTTTGTGAGTATGTAGAATGTCGAGATATACGCTGAAAACATTTTTCCGAAATTTTGCAACATTTTAAAATACGTTTAAAACACATTTTAAGAACCATGAGCATATGCTCCTAGGTGCCGAAATGCCACTCTCGCGAGTTACTCGCTATATTATTAGCGTTTCTCTAAGGGCACCTTTGGAACCCCACACCAATGAAGCCATGATTGATATAAACCCCAAGCCAATTTCCTTTTTCCGGTGACATAAAAAACTTTAGCGTTTATAACTACCCCCAAATGCTTCATAATATTTAATAAATATGTTGGGAACATAGCATGCAATTTTAAAAAAATCCTACGCTCACGCAAGATCTATCTAGAAGATGCATAGCAACGAGAGGGGGAGAGTGTGTCCACGTACCCTCGTAGACTGAAAGCGGAAGCGTTTGACAACGCGGTTGATGTAGTCGAACTTCTTTTCGTTCCGACCGATCAAGCACCGAACGTACGACACCTCTGAGTTCTGCACACGTTCAGCTCGATGACGTCCCTTGAACTCTTGATCCAGCAAAGTGTCGAGGGCGAGTTTCGTCAGCACGACGGCATGGTGACGGTGATGGTGAAGTGATCCACGCAGGGCTTCGCCTAAGCACTACGTGAATATGACCGAAGGCGTAAACTGTAGAGGGGGTGCCACACACGGCTAGCAATTGTTGGTGTGTGTTCTAGCAGTGCCCCCCTTCATATATATAGGTTGGAGGGGAGGAGAGGCAGCCAGGGGGTGCCCCAAGTAGGAGGAATCCTACTTGGGCACCTCCCAATTCCGCCTCCCCCCTTTCCATATTCATCCGGAGGGGGAAGGAAGGAGGAGGGAGGAGAGAAGGAAGGGGAGGCCGAATTGCTCCCCTTTCTTTCTCTCTTCCCCTCTTTCCTTTTGAAAGGATCAAGATGGACCTAGAGGGGGGTGAATAGGTACAATTACAAATTTTAATTATTACTAAACAATTTTAGGCAATAATGCGAAATATGAAAGTGAGCCCAACAATTGCAAGTATGATGCGAAGAGCTAAGCAAGATAAACAAGTAACATAAACATGTGAGTAAGCAAACACAATATGATATAAGTAAGTGCTAAGAGACAAGTAACCACAAGTAGAGACTTAGAGTTAGGAATAACCGCAACTCCGGGAGACGAGGATGTATGCCGATGTTCACTTCCTTGGAGGGAAGCTACATCACCATTAGAGAGGTGGATGTTATCACGAAGGCACACCAACGCCACAAAGGCTCACCCTATTCTCCCTTTGAGACAACACCACGAAGGCGTTTCTCAACCACTAGTGGTAGACCTTGGGGTGGTCTCTGATACGTCCATTTTGCATCATGCTTTTATATCGATATTTATTGCATTATGGGCTGTTACTACACATTATGTCACAATACTTATGCCTATTCTCTCTTATTTTACAAGGTTTACATAAAGAGGGAGAATGCCGGTAGCTCGGATTCTGGGCTGGAAAAGGAGCAAATATTAGAGACCTATTCTGCACAGCTCCAAAAGTCCTGAAAAGTTATTTTCAAAATATATAAAAAATACTGAGCGCAAGAAGTACCAGAGGGGGGCCACTCACCAGCCACGAGGGTGGGGGGCGCGCCCTATCCCCTGGGCGTGCCCCCTGCCTCGTGGGCCCCCTGGTGGCCCTCCGATGCCCATCTTCTGCTATATGAAGTATTTCGTCCGAGAAAAAATCATAAGCAAGCTTTCGGGACGAGACTTCGCCGCCACGAGGCGGAACCTTGGCGGAACCAATCTAGGGCTCCGGCGGAGCTGTTCTGCCGGGGACACTTCCCTCCGGGAGGGGGAAATCATTGCCATCGTCATCACCAACGCTCCTCTCATCGGGAGGGGGCCAATCTCCATCAACATCTTCACCAGCACCATCTCCTCTCAAACCCTAGTTCATCTCTTGTATCCAATTCTTGTCTCTAAGTCTGGGATTGGTACCTGTAGGTTGCTAGTAGTGTTGATTACTCCTTGTAGTTGATGCTAGTCGGTTTATTTGGTGGAAGATCATATGTTCAGATCCTATATGCATATTAATACCCCTCTAATTATGAACATGAATATGCTTTGTGAGTAGTTACGTTTGTTCCTGATGACATGGGAGAAGTCTTGCTATTAGTAGTCATGTGAATTTGGTATTCGTTCGATATTTTGATGAGATGTATGTTGTCTCTCCTCTAGTGGTGTTATGTGAACATCGACTACATGACACTTCACCATTATTTGGGCCTAGAGGAAGGCATTGGGAAGTAATAAGTAGATGATGGGTTGCTAGAGTGACAGAAGCCTCAACCCTAGTTTATGCGTTGCTTCGTAAGGGGCTGATTTGGATCCATATGTTTCATGCTATGGTTAGGTTTACCTTAATAGTTCTTTTGTAGTTGTGGATGCTTGCAATAGGAGTTAATCATAAGTGGGATGCTTTCCCAAGTAAGGACAGCACCCAAGCACCGGTCCACCCACATATCAAATTATCAAAGTACCGAACGTGAATCATATGAACGTGATGAAAACTAGCTTGACGATAATTCCCATGTGTCCTCGGGAGCGCTTTCTTCTATATAAGAGTTTGTCCAGGCTTGTCCTTTGCTACAAAAAGGATTGGGCCACCTTGCTGCACTTTATTTACTTTTGTTACTTGTTGCTCGTTACAAATTATCTTATCACAAAACTATATATTACCTATAATTTAAGTGCTTGCAGAGAATACCTTGCTAAAAACCGCTTATCATATCCTTCTACTCCTCGTTGGGTTCGACACTCTTACTTATCGAAAGGACTACGATAGATCCCCTATATTTGTGGGTCATCAAGACTCTTTTCTGGCGCCGTTGACGGGGAGTGAAGCGCCTTTGGTAGGTGGAATTTGGTAAGGACAAATTTATATAGTGTGCTGAAATTTACTGTCACTTGTTACTATGGAAAGTAATCCCCTGAGGGGCTTGTTCGGGGTATCTTCACCCCGGCCAGTAGAGCAAAGAGTTGCTCCTCAACCTACTGAACCTACTGAAAATGAAAATGTCTACTTTGAAATTCCTTCGGGTATGATAGAAAAACTGCTAGCTAATCCTTTTGCAGGAGATGGAACATTACATCCTGATGAGCACCTAATATATGTGGATGAAGTTTGTGGATTATTTAAGCTTGTAGGTATGCCCGATGATGTTATCAAGAAGAAGGTCTTCCCTTTATCTTTGAAGGGAGATGCATTGACATGGTATAGGCTATATGATGATATGGGATCATGGAACTACAAACGATTAAAATTGGAATTTCATCAGAAGTTTTATCCTATGCATCTTGTTCATCGTGATCGTAATTATATATATAATTTTTGGCCTCGCGAAGGAGAAATCATCGCTCAAGCTTGGGGGAGGCTTAAATCAATGTTATATTCATGTCCCAATCATGATCTCTCAAGAGAAATGATAATCCAAAAAAAATATGCTCGGCTTTCTGACAACAATCGCACCATGCTCAATACTTCTTGTCCTGGCTATTTTATGATGAAGACTATTGAATTCAAATGGGATTTATCGGGAAGAATTAAACGCAACTCTGAAGATTGGGATCTCGACGAAGGTAAGGAGTCAGGTATGACACCTAAGTTTGATTGTGTTAAGTCTTTTATGGATACCGATGTTTTCCGTAAATTTAGCACTAAATATGGACTTGACTCTGAGATAGTAGCTTCTTTTTGTGAATCTTTTGCTGCTCATGTTGATCTCCCTAAGGAGAAGTGGTTTAAATATCATCCTCCCATAGAAGTAAAAGTAGCTGCACCTATTAAAGTTGAAGAAAAGACTATCACTTATAATGATCCTATTGTTCCTACTGTTTATATTGAGAAACCACCTTTTCCTGTTAGGATAAAAGATCATGATAAAGATTCAACTGTGGTTCGTAAAAGCAATATTAGAACCTATACACCTCCTGAGCAAGTTAAAGTTGAACCTAATATTGCTATTGTTAAGGATCTCTTGGCTGGTAATATTGATGGGCATGTTATTTATTTCTGTGATGAAACTGCTAGAATTGCTAAACCTTGTGCTAAAGATAAACATAGACCTGTGGTAGGCATGCCTGTTATTTCTGTTAAAATAGGAGATCATTGTTATCATGGCTTGTGTGATATGGGTGCTAGTGCTAGTGCAATACCTATTGACTTATACAAAGAAATTATGCATGATATTGCACCTGCTGAGTTAGAAGATATTGATGTCACAATTAAACTTGCCAATAGAGATACTATTTTACCAATTGAGATTGTTAGAGATGTTGAAGTCTTGTGTGGGAAAACTAAATATCCTACTGATTTTCTTATTCTTGGTTCCCCACAAGATAGCTTTTGTCCCATTATATTTGGTAGACCCTTCTTAAACACTGTTAATGCTAGGATAGACTGCGAAAAGGATGTTGTTACTATTGGTTTAGGTGATATGTCTCATGAGTTCAACTTTTCTAAATTTCGTAGACAACACCATGAAGCGGAATTGCCTAGTAAAGATGAAATTATTGGTCTTGCTTCTATTGCCGTACCTCCTAGTGATCCTTTAGAACAATATTTGCTAGACCATGAAAATGATATGTTTATGAATGAAAGAAGGAAAATAGATGAAGTGTTCTTTAAACAGGGACCTATTCTGAAACACAACTTGCCTGTTGAAATCTTAGGGGATCCTCCTCCACCTAAGGGTGATCCCATGTTTGAGCTTAAACCATTGCCTGATACTCTTAAATATAATTATCTTGATGAAAAGAAGATATATCCTGTCATTATTAGTGCTAACCTTTCAGAGAAGGAGGAAGAAAGAACAATTATTGAAAACTCTGAAGAAGCACCGTGCTGCTATTGGATATACTCTTGATGATCTTAAGGGCATTAGTCCCACTCTATGTCAACACAAAATAAATTTGGAGAAAGATGCCAAACTAGTTATTGATCACCAACGACGGCTTAATCCTAAGATGAAAGAAGTGACAAGAAAAGAAATACTAAAGCTCCTTGAGGCAGGTATAATTTATCCCGTTGCTGATAGTCAGTGTGTAAGTCCTGTCCATTGTGTTCCTAAGAAGGGAGGTATTACTATCGTTCCTAATGATAAAGATGAATTGATTCCGCAAAGAATTATTACAGGTTATAGGATGGTAATTTATTTCCGCAAATTAAATAAGGCTACTAAAAAAGATCATTACCCCTTACCTTTTATTGATCAAATGCTAGAAAGATTGTCCAAACATACACATTTTTGCTTTCTAGATGGTTATTCTAATTTCTCTCAAATACATGTGTCAGCTGATGATCAATCAAAGACCACTTTTACTTGCCCTTTCGGTACTTTTTCTTATAGACGTATGCCTTTTGGTTTATATAATGCACCTGCTACCTTTCAAAGATGTATGATGGCTATATTCTCTGACTTTTGTGAAAAGATTTGTGAGCTTTTCATGGACGATTTCTCAGTTTATGAATCCTCTTTTGATAATTGCTTAAGCAACCTTGATCGAGTTTTGCAGAGATGTGAAGAAAGTAACCTTGTCTTGAATTGGGAGAAGTGCCACTTTATGGTTAATGAAGGTATTGTCTTGGGGCATAAAATTTCTGAAAGGGGCATTGAAGTTGATAAAGCTAAAGTTGATGCTATTGAAAATATGCCGTGTCCCAAGGACATCAAAGGTATAAGAAGTTTCCTTGGTCATGCCGGCTTTTATAGGAGGTTCATTAAGGACTTCTCAAAAATTTCTCGGCCTCTGACTAATTTATTACAAAAAGATATACCATTCATCTTTGATGATGATTGTGTAGAAGCATTTGAAAACTTAAGAAAGCATTAATCTCTGCACCTATTGTTCAGCCACTTGATTGGAATTTACCTTTTGAAATTATGTGTGATGCTAGTGATTATGCTGTAGGTGCTGTTCTAGGGCAAAGAGTTGATAGGAAATTAAATGTTATTCAATATGCTAGCAAAGCTCTAGACAATGCCCAGAGAAATTATGCCACTACTGAAAACAAATTTTTAGCAGTTGTATTTGCTTGTGATAAGTTCAAACCTTATATTGTTGATTCTAAAGTAACTATTCACACTAATCATGCTGCTATTAAATATCTTATGGAAAAGAAAGATGCTAAACCTAGACTTATTAGATGGGTTCTCTTGCTACAAGAATTTGATTTGCATATTATTGATAGAAAGGGAGCTGAGAACCCCGTTGCAGATAACTTGTCTAGGTTAGAAAATGTTCTTGATGACCCACTACCTATTGATGATAGCTTTCCTGATGAACAATTAAATGTCATAAACGCTTCTCGTACTGCTCCATGGTATGCTGATTATGCTAATTATATTGCTGCTAAATTTATACCACCTAGTTTCACATACCAGCAAAAGAAAAAGTTCTATGATTTGAGACATTAATTTTGGGATGACCCACATCTTTATAAAGAAGGAGTAGATGGTATTATTAGATGTTGTGTACCTGAGCATGAACAGGAACAGATCCTATGCAAGTGTCACTCCGAAGCTTATGGAGGACACCATGCTGGAGATAGAACTGCACATAAGGTATTGCAATCCGATTTTTATTGGCCTACTCTCTTCAAGGATGCCCGTAAGTTTGTCTTATCTTGTGATGAATGTCAAAGAATTAGTAATATTAGTAGACGTCAAGAAATGCCTATGAATTATTCACTTGTTATTGAACCATTTGATGTTTGGGGTTTTGATTATATGGGACCGTTTCCTGCCTCTAATGGATATACACATATTTTAGTTGCGGTTGATTACTTACTAAGTGGGTAGAAGCTATTCCAACTACTAGTGCTGATCATAACACCTCTATTAAGATGCTTAAAGAAGTTATTTTTCCGAGGTTTGGAGTCCCTAGGTATTTAATGACTGATGGTGGTTCACATTTTATTCATGGTGCTTTCCGTAAAATGCTTGCTAAGTATGATGTTAATCATAGAATGCATCTCCTTATCACCCACAGTCTAGTGGTCAAGTAGAATTGAGTAATAGAGAACTCAAATTAATTTTGCAAAAGACTGTTAATAGATCTAAAAAGAATTGGTCCAAGAAACTTGATGATGCATTATGGGCCTATAGAACTGCATATAAAAATCCTACGGGTATGTCTCCGTATAAAATGGTTTATGGAAAAGCATGTCACTTACCTCTCGAACTAGAACATAAGGCTTATTGGGCTATTAAAGAGCTCAATTATGATTTCAAACTTGCCGATGAGAAAAGGTTATTTGACATTAGCTCACTTGATGAATGGAGAACCCAGGCCTATGAGAATGCCAAATTGTTTAAAGAAAAAGTTAAAAGATGGCATGACAAAAGGATACAAAAGCGTGAGTTTAATGTAGGTGATTATGTATTGCTATACAACTCTCGTTTAAGATTTTTTGCAGGAAAAATCCTCTCTAAATGGGAAGGTCCTTACGTTATCGAGGAGGTCTATCGTTCTGGTGCCATAAAAATCAACAACTTCGAAGGCACAAATCCGAAGGTGGTGAACGGTCAAAGAATCAAACATTATATCTCAGATAATCCTATAAAGGTTGAAACCAATGTTATTGAAATCGTAACCCCGGAGGAATACATAAGGGATACTTTCTGGAACGTTTCAGACTCCGAAAAGGAATAGGTATGTGGTACGGTAAGTAAACCGACTCCAGAACAGTCCTAATGACATTTTTTCTCCGTTTTGGAATATTTAGAAAAATACAAAAATAAGAAGCAGTCCGGGAAGGACACGAGGGCTCCACGAGGGTGGAGGGCGCGCCCTACCCCCTGGGCGCACCCCCTGCCTCGTGGGCACCTCATGGGCTCTCCGGGCTCTGTTTTCTTGCACGTTACGTATTTTGGTCGGTAAAAATTCATTATTTAATCTCCTGAAGGTTTTGACCTCCGTATCACGCAAATATCTCCTGTCTTTGTTTTGAGCTGTCCTGCTGCAGATTAGAGCAACATGTTGATACGTCTCCGTCGTATCTATAATTTTTGATTGTTCCATGCCAATATTCTACAACTTTCATATACTTTTGGCAACTTTTTATACTATTTTGGGACTAACATATTGATCCAGTGCCCAGTGCCAGTTCCTGTTTGTTGCATGTTTTTTGTTTCGCATAATATCCATATCAAACGGAGTCCAAACGGAATAAAAACAGGCGGAGATTTTTTTGGAATATATATGATTTTTGGGAAGAAAAATCCACACGAGACGGTGCCCGAGGTGGCCACGAGGCAGGAGGGCGCGCCTGCCCCCAGGCGCGCCCCTGTCCCTCGTGGGCCACCCGTAAGGCGGTTAGTGCCCTTCTTTCACCGCAAGAAAACTAATTTCCGGATAGAGATCGTGTTAAAATTTCATCCCAATCGGAGTTACGGATCTCCGGGAATATAAGAAACGGTGAAAGGGAAGAATCTGAGAACGCAAAAACAGAGAGAGACAGAGAGACAGAGAGACAGATCCAATCTCGGAGGGGCTCTCGCCCCTCCCGTTCCATGGAGGCCATGGACTAGAGGGGAAACCCTTCTCCCATCTAGGGAGGAGGTCAAGGAAGAATAAGAAGGAGGGGGGCTCTCCCCCTCGCTTCCGGTGGCACCGGAGTGCCACAGGGGGCCATCATCATCACCGCGATCTACACCAACACCTCCGCCATCTTCACCAACATCTCCATCACCTTCCCCCCTCTATCTACAGCGGTCCACTCTCCCGCAACCCGTTGTACCCTCTACTTGAACATGGTGCTTTATGCTTCATATTATTATCCAATGATGTGTTGCCATCATATGATGTCTGAGTAGATTTTTGTTGTCCTATCGGTGGTTGATGAATTGCTATGATTGATTTAATTTGCTTGTGGTTATGTTGCTGTCCTTTGGTGCCCATCATATGATTGCGCGCGTGGATCACATCCTAGGGTTAGTTGTATGTTGATAGGACTATGTATTGGAGGGCAAGAGTGACAGAAACTTCAACCTAGCATAGAAATTGATGCATACGGGATTGAAGGGGGACCAATATATCTTAATGCTATGGTTGGGTTTTACCTTAATGAACATTAGTAGTTGCGGATGCTTGCTAATAGTTCCAATCATAAGTGCATAGAATTCCAAGTCAGGGATGACATGCTAGCAGTGGCCTCTCCCACATAATACTTGCTATCAGTCTAGTAAAGTACTCAATTGCTTAGGGGCAATTTTGCAACTCCTACCACCTCTTTTCCACACTCGATATATTTACTTTATTGTTTCTTTATCTAAACAGCCCATACTTTTTATTTACGTGCTCTTTAGTATCTTGCAAACCTATCCGACAACACCTACAAAGTACTTCTAGTTTCATACTTGTTCTAGGTAAAGCGAACGTCAAGCGTGCGTAGAGTTGTTCGGTGGTCGATAGAACTTGAGGGAATATTTGTTCTACCTTTAGCTCCTCGTTGGGTTCGACACTCTTACTTATCAAAAACTGTTGCGATCCCCTATACTTGTGGGTTATCAAGACCTTTTTCTGGCGCCGTTGCCGGGGAGCAATAGCGTGGGGTGAATATTCTCATGTGTGCTTGTTTGCTTTATCACTAAGTAATTTTTATTTGTTGTTCTTAGTTGTTTTCTATCTTTAGTTATGGGTAGGAAACACAAAATACCAAAAAAATTAGTTGTACCCACTAAACCAATGGTTGAAGAACAACTCAAAATCTATCACACTGCTGAAGCTTATTACTTGGATCATCTTCGATCCCTATGTGCTCGTCCTGAAACCCCAACTAGCTTAGTTGAGGGCAAAACTTTATATGAGCATGCTTGTTTTGTGCGACACCGAATATCTGAAAAAGGGAAAACTTTACTGGATAAAATTCATCGTTTGCAATGCTATGCTTGGAATTTATGTGAAATATATGATTATACTTGTTGTTCTGAAGACCCTAAGAAACACCTTCCCTACCAATGTTTGTTTAGTGATAATGGAACCGTATCCTCTTATGCTAAGGGTGTTTATAGTTACTATGATGTTCAACAAATTGAAGAATTTGTTGCTTTTAAGGGTGCTTACGAAATTGCTTCTTTGATTGAAAAGTATGATGCTACTCTTTAGAAATATGAAAATTTTGCCATACTTAAATATTGCTATGATAATTATGCTTCTAATGCCTATGTTGAACCATATATTGAGTACTACTCCGCTGTCCAAGAAGAGACTAATATTTTGCAGGAGTCTATGGAAGAAGAAATTGATGAAACTGTGAGCTCATTGGATGAAAAAGATGATGAGGAGAGCGAAGAACAAAAGGAGGAAGAGCGGATTAGCTACCCGTGCCCACCTTCTAATGAGAGTAACTCTTCAACTCATACATTGTTTAATTGACCTTCGTGCTTACCGAAGGATGATTGCTATGATGATTGTTATGATCCCGTTGATTCTCTTGAAATATCCCTTTTTGATGATGCTTGTGGCCAAGATGCCAATATGAATTATGCTTATGGAGATGAACTTGCTATAGTTCCTTATGTTAAACATGAAATTGTTGCTATTGCACCCACGCATGATAGTCCTATTATCTTTTTGAATTCTCCCAACTACACTATATCGGAGAAGTTTGCCCTTATTAAGGATTACATTGATGGGTTGAGTTTTACTACTACACATGATGATTTTGATGAATATAATATGCATGTGCTTGCTGCTCCTACTTGCAATTATTATGAGAGAGGAACTATATCTCCACCTCTCTATGTTTCCAATACGATAAAATTGCAAGAAACTGTTTATACTATGCATTGGCCTTTACTATGTGTGCATGAATTGTTCTTTTATGACATGCCAATGCATAGGAAGAGAGTTAGACTTCGTCATTATATGATATATGTTACCTTGTGCTCACCACTAAATTACAAATCATTGTTAATTAAAATTGGCTTTGATATACCTTGGGATCCGGGTGGATCCATTACTTGAGCACTATATGCCTAGCTTAATGGCTTTAAAGAAAGCGCTGCCAGGGAGACAACCCGGAAGTTTTAGAGAGTCATTTATTTCTGTTGTGTGCTTTTATAAAGTTTAGAAATAAAAATAATGTGCCAAGATTTGCCTTTAGGATGTTTACATTTGCTTGATGGTTTGTACGGTGCAGGACAGAAACTTTGGCTGTAGTGCGCGATTTTACATTTTTAGCTGGAACATCAAATGGTTCTGAATCTTTTTGTACTGTCTTCCGATACAAATTTTTTATTTTTTCTAATTTTGGTAGATTTTTTCAAGTATCATAAGTATGGTGAATGTTCAGATTATTACAGACTGTTCTATTTTAGACAGATTCTGTTTTTGATGCATAGTTTGCTTGTTTTGATGAAACTACCAAATTATATCAGTGGATTAAGCCATGAAAAAGTTATATTACAGTAGAAATAATGCAAAAACAAAATATGAATTGGTTTGCAACAGTACTTAGAGTAGTGATTTGCTTTATTATACTAACGGATCTTACCGAGGTTTCTGTTGAAGTTTTGTGTGGATGAAGTGTTCGATGATCGAGAAGGTCTCGATGTGAGAAGAAGGAAGAGAGGCAAGAGCTCAAGCTTGGGGATGCCCGAGGCACCCCAAGTAAATATTCAAGGAGACTCAAGCGTCTAAGCTTGGGGATGCCCCGGAAGGCATCCCCTCTTTCTTCAACAAGTATCGGTATGTTTTCGGATTTGTTTCGTTCATGCGATATGTGCAATCTTGGAGCATATTTTGCATTTAGTTTTCATTTTTTTCTTTTATGCACCATGCTGGTATGAGATAGTCCTCGGTTGATTTATAGAATGCTCTATGTACTTCACTTATATCTTTTGAGTATGGCTTTATAGAATGCTTCATGTGCTTCACTTATATCATTTGAAGTTTGGATTGCCTGTTTCTCTTTACATAGACAACCGCCATTTGTAGAATGCTCTTTTGCTTCACTTATATTTGTTAGAGAATGGGCATATCTTTTGTAGAAAGAATTAAGCTCTCTTGCTTCACTTATATCTATTTAGAGAGATGACAGGAACTGGTCATTCACATGGTTAGTCATAAAATCCTACATAAAACTTGTAGATCACTGAATATGATATGTTTGATTCCTTGCAATAGTTTTGCGATATAAAGATGGTGATATTAGAGTCATGCTAGTGGGTAGTTGTGGATTGTAGAAATACTTGTGTTGAGGTTTGTGATTCCCGTAGCATGCACGTATGGTGAACCGTTATGTAACGAAGTTGGAGCATGAGGTATTTATTGATTGTCTTCCTTATGAGTGGCGGTCGGGGACGAGCGATGGTCTTTTCCTACCAATCTATCCCCCTAGGAGCATGCACATAGTACTTTGTTTCGATGACTAATAGATTTTTGCAATAAGTATATGAGTTCTTTATGACTAATGTTGAGTCCATGGATTATACGCACTCTCACCCTTCCACCATTGCTAGCCTCTCTAGTACCGCGCAACTTTCGCCGGTACCATAAACCCACCATATACCTTCCTCAAAACAGCCACCATACCTACCTATCATGCCATTTCCATAGCCATTCCGAGATATATTGCCATGCAACTTTCATCATCATCATATACATGACTTGAGCATTCATTGTCATATTGCTTTTCATGATCGTAAGATAGCTAGCATGATGTTTTCATGGCTTGTCCGTTTTTTGATGTCATTGCTACACTAGATCATTGCACATCCCGGTACACCGCTAGAGGCATTCATATAGAGTCGTATCTTTGTTCTAGATATCGAGTTGTAATATTGACTTGTAAGTAAATAAAAGTGTGATGATCATCATTATTAGAGCATTGTCCCATGTGAGGTTATCAAAATAAAAGTGGCCAAAGAAGCCAAAAAAAAGGAGAGAGAGGCCAAAGAAGCCTACAAAAAAAGAAAAGAAAAGAAAAGAAAAAAAACAACAACAAAAAATGAGAGAAAAAGAGAGAAGGGGCAATGTTACTATCCTTTTTCCACACTTGTGCTTCAAAGTAGCACCATGTTCTTCATATAGAGAGTCTCTTGAGTTATCACTTTCATATACTAGTGGGAATTTTCATTATAGAACTTGGCTTGTATATTCCAACGATGGGCTTCCTCAAATGCCCTAGGTCTTCATGAGCAAGCAAGTTGGATGCACACCCACTTAGTTTCAGTTAGAGCTTTCATATACTTATAGCTCTAGTGCATCCGTTGCATGGCAATCCCTACTCACTCACATTGATATCTATTGATGGGCATCTCCATAGCCCGTTGATACGCCTAGTTGATGTGAGACTATCTTCTACTTTTTGTCTTCTCCACAACCACCATTCTATTCCACCTATAGTCCTATGACCATGGCTCACGCTCATGTATTGCGTGAAAGTTGAAAAGGTTTGAGAACGTCAAAAGTATGAAACAATTGCTTGGCTTGTCATCGGGGTTGTGCATGATTTGAATATTTTGTGTGGTGAAGATGGAGCATAGCCAGACTATATGATTTTGTAGGGATAACTTTCTTTGGCCATGTTATTTTGAAAATACATGATTGCTTTATTAGTAGGCTTGAAGTATTATTGTTTTTATGTCAAATGATAGACTATTGCTTTGAATCACTCGTGTCTTAATATTCATGCCATGATTAGACATATGATCAAGATTATGCTAGGTAGCATTCCACATCAAAAATTATCTTTTTTATCATTTACCTACTCGAGGAAGAGCATGAATTAAGCTTGGGGATGCTGATACGTCTCCGTCGTATCTATAATTTTTGATTGTTCCATGCCAATATTCCACAACTTTCATATACTTTTGGCAACTTTTTATACTATTTTTGGGACTAACATATTGATCCAGTGCCCAGTGCTAGTTCCTGTTTGTTGCATGTTTTTTGTTTCGCAGAATATCCATATCAAACGGAGTCCAAATGGAATAAAAACTGACGGAGATTTTTTTGGAATATATATGATTTTTTGGAAGAAAAATCCACACGAGACGGTGCCCGAGGTGGCCATGAGGCAGGAGGGCACGCCTGCCCCCCAGGCACGCCCCTAACCCTCGTGGGCCACCCGTAAGGCGGTTGGTGCCCTTCTTTCTCCGCAAGAAAGCTAATTTCCGAATAGAGATCGTGTTAAAATTTCAGCCCAATCGGAGTTACGGATCTCCGGGAATATAAGAAACGGTGAAAGGGAAGAATCTGAGAACGCAGAAACAGAGAGAGATAGAGAGACAGATCCAATCTCGGAGGGGCTCTCGCCCCTCCCGTGCCATGGTGGCCATGGACCAGAGGGGAAACCCTTCTCCCATCTAGGGAGGAGGTCAAGGAAGAAGAAGAAGGAGGGGGGCTCTCTCCCCCTCGCTTCCGGTGGCACCGGAGTGCCACCGGGGGCCATCATCATCACCGCGATCTACACCAACACCTCCCCCATCTTCACCAACATCTCCATCACCTTTGCCCCTCTATCTACAGCGATCCACTCTCCCGCAACCCGCTGTACCCTCAACTTGAACATGGTGCTTTACGCTTCATATTATTATCCAATGATGTGTTGCCATCCTATGATGTCTGAGTAGATTTTTGTTGTCCTATTGGTGGTTGATGAATTGCTATGATTGATTTATTTTGCTTGTGGTTATGTTGCTGTCCTTTGGTGCCCATCATATGATTACGCGCGTGGATCACACCCTAGGGTTAGTTGTATGTTGATAGGACTATGTATTGGAGGGCAAGAGTGACAGAAGCTTCAACCTAGCATAGAAATTGATGCATACGAGATTGAAGGGGGACCAATATATCTTAATGCCATGGTTGGGTTTTACCTTAATGAACATTAGTAGTTGCGGATGCTTGCTAATAGTTCCAATCATAAGTGCATAGAATTCCAAGTCAGGGATGACATGCTAGCAGTGGCCTCTCCCACATAATACTTGCTATCAGTCTAGTAAAGTAGTCAATTGCTTAGGGGCAATTTCGCAACTTGTAGCGACCTGACCCGAATGGATCAAGTCTCTGTGCTTAAGTGTCATCCCTGGATCGGTATGCTGACACACACAGTACTCGAAGGATTTATAACAGAGGTAAATCACATGTATAAAGTAACGTAAATACTATTACCTCAATCCATATAGCGGAAGCAACAGGGTTGTGGATTCCCATCAACACCAACGGCAAAGTTGAGTGTAGAAATCGTAACCCTAACGTATCACTTACTCGTCGTAAGAAACCTGCAACATGAGACGTTGCAGCCCGAAACGGGTCAGTACATTGAATGTATTGGCAAATTCACACCATAGAGAATGATGAATAATGGCTATCACTATATGCATATATGGCCGGTGGAAAAGCTCTATGGTTATAATGTTTTTGCGAAAAGCCAATTTTTCCCTACTGCAAAGGAATACTTTTTAATTAACTATCATGGTGGTTGTTGAACATTGAGAATGGTTGACAGCATTCTCAATCCCAATTAAGTAACATCATTAAACCCAACAATATTCATTCAAAGTAACGTGATGAGATCAACAGGATAATCCAAGAACTAGATACTCAAGATGTCCATAACCGGGGACACGGCTAATCATGATTAGTTTATACACTCTGCAGAGGTTTGCGCACTTTTCCCCACAAGACTCGATCGCCTCCGTTTGGTTTCTCGCACTACAGGGTGTCTGAGAAGACGGATGACCGAGACATAGTCTTTCAGAAGCGCTAGCACCTTACGATCGGGTAGACCGTACCACCTACAACCCCTACATCTGCTAGTCTACCACTGTAAGAGTTCGCACAACTTAGTCAACTATGCCAGAGCCCATAATGGCTTGTGGCTGCACACGGAAGTTTCTAGTATGAATAATCTCATGATCCCTTTGAGTCTGGGTGGCGGTCCAAAGAAAAACAGGCAAGTCCTGGAAATCCCAGGTGCCTCAATCCACCCAGATGTGTGTTAGGTTGCCACCTTAGATAAACCATTAATTAACAATCTCACATTTGTCATGGATTTCACTCACCCAATCCACGTCTACTAGCATAGCATGGCATAATAAGCAAACGTAGAAGTAACTCCCAAAGGTTTGATAATAAACAGGTAATAGGTACTACCTCATCTACTTCCCATCCCACAATTTAATTAGATCCTATTCATGCAATGTGTGAGGATTGATCTAATGCAATAAAACTGGGTTGTAGAAAAGGGTATGATCAAAGTGTGAACTTGCCTTGCTGATGATCCGCGTAACCTAGAGATTCGAAGTAACAAGCGACGCACTCCGGGTATTCTATCGCAGACAAACAACAAGCATACAATAAGTACTCATCTAATGCACAGGTAAAACTCAAATAGAAGATCTAACCAGAAGGTTCAACTTAAGAACTCCGGTTGGCAAAAAGAATCAAATCGAACGAAGCAAAAGAAATCAAACGGCGAAAGAAAACAACTTCGTTCTAGTAATCTGGATCTAGGGCAAATTTTACAGTAGCAAAAACTTGTTTAAGTTGATTACTCAGAAAGAGGGTTTCGAGACGAAACTCCAGGCGCTTGAATCGCCTGATTCCGATAAACGAGCGAAAAGTAATGATTGTTTGAAGTTCAGGGACTAAACTGTAGAGAAAATCCTCACATATAGGTCCCTGGCCGAAAATAACAGAAAAAGAAAAATACTAATTTACGAACGTTCACTCCTGAACCCTAAACTATGAACTCGTTCGCTCCAGAGGCTAAACCAGCGAGCGTTCTCTAAATATACTAATCAGGGTTTTAAAAGAAAAACCGACTACTAAAACGAAAACCTAAAAAAAATCGGACCGGGCGGTTCTTACCTGTTCGATCGGTTTTTTCGCCGAAAACCGGCAGTGGTCGGCGGCAGCGGCAGATCGGACCGGCGAGCTCCGGCGAGGCGGCACGGGGCTCCGACGGCGAGCAGCAGAGGCGAGGCGGCGCGCGGCGAGGCAGCAGAGGCGGCAGCGAGGCGAGACGGCGCAGGCGAGGGGCGGCTGCGGCGGTGATGCAGCGCGGCGGCGGCGAGATGCGGCGGCGAGAGGCGGGGAGGAGAGGGAGGCGGGGTCCGGGGCGGCGCCCTTTATAGGTGGGGAGGGGAGGCGCGGCTTGGGGAAGGGGTAGGAGGAGGCCGGGGCGGGCACGACCTCCCATGGCGGCGCGGCGGCGTGCTGGCAGCGGCGTGGCCGGCTGGGCCGTGGCCTGGCTGGATGGGCCGGCCCGGTTCGGTCGGTCTAGAAGTATTTTTTTTAACATTTTCCAGATAAACATAATCATAAAAGAAAAATAAAAGAAAAATATTATATAGGCATATAATATATCAAAATTTTTAGAAAAAGATTTTCTACGACATGGACATTTTTCTAGCATTAAATAAAATACACACAAATTCTAATAATTCAAAGAGTACTTCTGCTCTGTTATTAAAATTCAACAAAAATCATTTTAAAAATACCAAAATGATTTCAAATTTTTTCCTCCAATTTTCTAATGTAGGGAATCATGTTACCCTAATTTCCATATATTTTATTTTTGGAGAAAAATAATTTGAATAAAACTCAAATAAATCCAAATTGAAAATTAATTCCAAAAGGACTTGAAATTGATCCTTTGAAACTCCCAACTCATATTTCATAATTTGAAGAAGTCATTTTATCTTCTCTCGTGAAAATCATTGAGTGCATGAAGTTTATGAATTGAAAATTTCCCAAATGAAATTCAATTATTTTCAAATACCCTTTCATTTATTTTAAATGGAAGAAGTCATATCATCTTCGCTCAGGGTTTTGTATTTGAAAAGAATTTGAATTCATGGAGATCAGAAAGCAAATATGAAAGTTTGGGAAAGTCCTTTTATTCCCTCTCATTTAACTTTTTCAAAAAGTTTCTAATTCACTCACTTTCAGACAATCAATCAAATCTATCTATTTGTTTATAACATTCCAAAATTTAGAATTTTGGGATGTTACACAACTCCTACCACCTCTTTTCCACACTCGCTATATTTACTTTATTGTTTCTTTACGTACTCTTTAGTATCTTGCAAACCTATCCAACAACACCTACAAAGTACTTCTAGTTTCATACTTGTTCTAGGTAAAGCGAACGTCAAGCGTGCGTAGAGTTGTATCGATGGTCGATAGAACTTGAGGGAATATTTGTTCTACCTTTAGCTCCTCGTTGGATTCGACACTCTTACTTATCGGAAACTATTGCGATCCCCTATACTTGTGGGTTATCAAGATATGTCGTCCCAGGATTCGGAAGGAGAAAGCTATGTGGCTGATTACCTTGCAGATCCTAAGGTCTATGGGGATGTGGAGCATTGTGGTTGGACTACGGAAGAAGAAGAGGACTATGAACCCAAGGGAAGGGAGGAGACGAGCTCAGAAGAAGATGAAGTCCCATTACCTCAACCTGGGGACATGCATGTGGAGTTCAAAAAGTCAAGCCTCCCGGATAGAGTAAAGAAACCTAAAATCGATTTTATCCCTTTTCGCCTCTTGCAGGAAAACAAGCAGTAACTATGCAAAAAGATACTGAGCCTGGAGCAGGAGATCGATGACCTAAGGGACCAAAATTCTGTCCTCAAGCGCAAATTAAGGAAGAAGCCTATGCCATCAACAAAACCATCACCTTCTTCACCAACAAATAAGAACTGAGCATCGGGTATGGGCACTCCCCTTGGCAACTGCCAAGCTTGGGGGAGTGCCCCGGTATCGTATCACCATCACACTCCTATCTTTATCGTTTTTCTTAGTTCGATCCTTTTAGTAACATCTTGATCTAGTAGAATAAAGTTTTTGGTATGATCTAGTTTTGAGTTTTGCTTTATGATTCCTCTATGTAATCGAGTCCGTGAGCTATATAATAAAGATTAGTGTTGAGTCAAGGGCTTGATTATTTTGCCATGATCTTGAGTGAATAAAAGAAAAGAGAAAGAATAAAAGAAATAAAAGAGATCATATGGATCTTATGGAGAGTAATGAGCTCACATATAAAGAGTATGATGATTAAAAGTTGTTGAGAGTTGACAAACATAGTTTTGGTCGTCATTGCAATTAATAGGAAGTAATAAAGAAAGAGAGGTCTTCACATATAAATACACTATCTTGGACATCTTTTATGATTGTGAGCACTCATTAAAATATGACATGCTAAAGAGTTGACGTTGGACAAGGAAGACAACGTAATGCGTTATGTTTTCTTACATCTGTGATAAATTATATTGTCATGGATCATCCAACATGATTGAGCTTGCCTTTCCCCTCATGCTAGCCAAATTCTTTGCACCAAGTAGAGATACTAATTGTGCTTCCAAATACCCTTAAACCCATTTTTGCCATGAGAGTCCACCATATCTACCTATGGATTGAGTAAGATCCTTCAAGTAAGTTGTCATCGGTGCAAGCAATAAAAATTGCTCTCTAAATATGTATGACTTATTAGTGTGGGAGAAAATAAGCTTTGTACGATCTTGTGATGTGGAAGAAATAAAAGCGACAGACTGCATAATAAAGGTCCATATCACAAGTGGCAATATAAAGTGACGTTCTTTTGCATTAAGATTTTGTGCATCCAACCATAAAAGCGCATGACAACCTCTGCTTCCCTCTGCGAAGGGCCTATCTTTTACTTTTATCTCCCACCTTACATAAGAGTCATGGTGATCTTCACCTTTCCTTTTTACATTTTATCTTTTGGCAAGCACAATATGTTGGAAAGATTCTGGTATATATGGCTAATTGGATGTGAGTTTTCATGAGCTATTATTGTTGACATTACCCTTGAGGTAAAATGTTGGGAGGCAAAACTATAAGCCCCTATCTTTCTCTGTGTCCGATTAAAACTCCATACCCATAAGTATTGCGTGAGTGTTAGCAATTGTGAAAGACTATATGATAGTTGAGTATGTGGACTTGCTAAAAAGCTCTTATATTGACTCTTTCCTATGTTATGATAAATTGCAATTGCTTCAATGACTGAGATTATAGTTTGTTAGTTTTTCAATGAAGTTGATGATTCACACTTGAAATTGTGATTGAATTGTTACTCTAGCATAAGAGATCATATGAAAATAATTATATAAGCTGCTATTCTAAGAATGATCATGATGCCCTCATGTCCGTATTTTATTTTTATCGACACCTCTATCTCTAAACATGTGGACATATTTTTCGATTTCGGCTTTCGCTTGAGGACAAGCGAGGTCTAAGCTTGGGGGAGTTGATACGTCCATTTTGCATCATGCTTTTATATCGATATTTATTACATTATGGGCTGTTACTACACATTATGTCACAATACTTATGCCTATTCTCTCTTATTTTACAAGGTTTACATAAAGAGGGAGAATGCCGGTAGCTCGGATTCTGGGCTGGAAAAGGAGCAAATATTAGAGACCTATTCTGCACAGCTCCAAAAGTCCTGAAACTTCACGGAAGTTATTTTCAGAATATATAAAAAATACTGAGCGCAAGAAGTACCAGAGGGGGGCCACTCACCAGCCACGAGGGTGGGGGGCGCACCCTACCCCCCTGGGCGCGCCCCCTGCCTCGTGGGCCCCCTGGTGGCCCTCCAATGCCCATCTTCTGCTATATGAAGTCTTTTGTCCGAGAAAAAAAAATCATAAGCAAGCTTTCGGGATGAGACTCCACCGCCACGAGGCGGAACCTTGGCAGAACCAATCTAGGGCTCCGGCGGAGCTGTTCTGCCGGGGACACTTCCCTCCGGGAGGGGGAAATCATCGCCATCATCATCACCAACGCTCCTCTCATCGGGAGGGGGCCAATCTCCATCAACATCTTCACCAGCAGCATCTCTTCTCAAACCCTAGTTCATCTCTTGTATCCAATTCTTGTCTCTAAGTCTGGGATTGGTACCTGTAGGTTGCTAGTAGTGTTGATTACTCCTTGTAGTTGATGCTAGTCGGTTTATTTGGTGGAAGATCATATGTTCAGATCCTATATGCATATTAATACCCCTCTGATTATGAACATGAATATGCTTTGTGAGTAGTTACGTTTGTTCCTGATGACATGAGAGAAGTCTTGCTATTAGTAGTCATGTGAAATTGGTATTCGTTCGATATTTTGATGAGATGTATGTTGTCTCTCCTCTAGTGGTGTTATGTGAACGTCGACTACATGACACTTCACCATTATTTGGGCCTAGAGAAAGGCATTGTGAAGTAATAAGTAGATGATGGGTTGCTAGAGTGACAGAAGCTTGAACCCTAGTTTATGCGTTGCTTCGTAAGGGGATGATTTGGATCCATATGTTTCATGCTATGGTTAGGTTACCTTAATGCTTCTTTTGTAGTTGCGGATGCTTGCAATAGGAGTTAATCATAAGTGGGATGCTTGTCCAAGTAAGGACAGCACCCAAGCACCGGTTCACCCACATATCAAATTATCAAAGTACCGAACGCGAATCATATGAACGTGATGGAAACTAGCTTGACAATAATTCCCATGTGTCCTCGGGAGCGCTTTCTTCTATATAAGAGTTTATCCAGGCTTGTCCTTTGCTACAAAAAGGATTGGGCCACCTTGCTGCACTTGATTTACTTTTGTTACTTGTTGCTCGTTACAAATTATCTTATCACAAAACTATCTATTACCTATAATTTCAGTGCTTGCAGAGAATACCTTGTGGAAAACCGCTTATCATTTCCTCCCGCTTCTCGTTGGCTTCGACACTCTTACTTATCGAAAGGACTACGATAGATCCCCTATACTTGTGGGTCATCAGTCTCCAAACCCTCACAAACTTTTCCGAGGGTAATCACAATGGTCAATTCTTCTCCTAAAGACTCCTACCGCCTAGGAGTCTCCAACCTCCAAGAGTAACAAGAACGATGGGGAAAAGCTCTAGACTTGCTCAAATCACGAATTCCTTTGGTGCAAAGAAGGGGAAAGAGTGGATCTATCACTTGGTCGGACAACTTCTCTCAAATGCTATCAAATCCCTTAGGGATCTAAGATTTGGTGTGGAAGAGTGAGAGAGAGAGTGAAATGTGTTCTAGGGTTTGTTCAAAGTGAATGGTCAACCCTCTCCCGCAGGGGAAGAGGGCTATATATAGTGTGAGAGAAAATATGGCCGTTGTAGTGTAAGTGACAGGGTAGGCCGGACATCCGGGACAGGGCCCAGACATCCGGCCTAGTGCAGTATGTGTAGACAGAGGCATAAAGCAGAGAACAAAACAGAGGGCCTGGATGTCCGGGGCGCAGCCTAGACATCCGGCGATACTGGAAGGCCCAAACATCTGGCAAGGTGGTCGGACATCCGGCTGGCCCACGCAACTGAAGACGCTCTCTGGATAGCTTGGGCCGGGCATCCGGCATGGAGGCCCAGAAATCCGGGGTGTATGGAGAGCCTGGACATCCGGCATGGAGGGCCGGACATCCGGAAGGAAACACCACTATATATTGTATTTTGGATAGCAGGAACCATATATCCGGCATGCGGGCTGGATATCCGGCAGGTGACCCGGACATTCGGCAGGCAGCCCGGACATCCGGAAGAGAACACCTCCATATGTTGTTCTCTGGATAGCAAGGTCCAGATATCCGGCGTGCGGGCCGGCCATCTGGCTGGCAGCCCGGACATCCGGCATGGCCATAGGCAGAATGAGCCAAAGAGTATAGTGATAGATCTTAATGAATTTTGGGAAGGAGATTTGTGGAAAGAGAAAGTCTTTTACTAACCCTATCGATCCCCTCTTAATAGTGCGGGAGCCTATACTAAAGAAAAAAAATATGTATTCATTTTGACATGTCTTCCTTGAGTACAATCCACTTTGTCTGCTCACGATCCACACACTTTAGATGAACCGGGGACTAACACCTAAGATTCACTTGACGAACATTGTTAGTCCCCTACATGTATATTGTCATCAACATCAAAACATGATGTAAGGGCATGATTGCACTTTCAATCTCCCCCTTTTTGTTTGTTAATGAAAATCATACATGTAGTATCATAGATGCAATGAATAAATTTAGCATTGTAAATCATGAGAGAAAAACAAAAAATAATACAATATATGTTCCTATTTGCTTTATCTCCCCCTCATTGTGAGCATGAGATGATTAACACATGTGAAACAACCATAACAATATTTCATAGCCATAAGATAACTACATAGTCTCAAACGATCAAGTACCATATGTAGCATACATAAAAAGTTTGAATAATAGCTAACACAAATAGCCAACATATGGCATGATCACACTAATATACTACTTCTCCCCCTTTGACAGCAACAAGTAAAAAAGGGGCAAAGAACTACAAGAACTCTGTCACTCCTGGCGGATGTCATCATTATCATCAAAGAACTTGGGGAACTCGTCATGAGACGGGAAACCGAAGGTGGAAGAGGATGGAGCCGCGGGAATCGGATCATCATCACTCACGGGACTCCCACGGTCGCGAAGGCGCTGCTTGAGCTGATTCTTGGAGATGATGAGGATCTTCTGAACATCATGGTTTTTCTGACAGTTGAAAGTGATTGCCTTCATGATAGCAGGCCGAGCCTTGCCCAAGAACAAGGAAAGACGTCCACAAGGAGCAGACGAGGAGGAAGGCATGGAGGAACCCGTGGGATGAGACTGAGGGAGTCCTGGACTAAGGGGTCCTCGGGCGTCCGGCCTGTTATCCATGGGCCGGACTGATAGGCTGTGAAGATATGAAGACCGAAGACTGTACCAGTGTACGGATTGTACTCTCCTTGGCGTGGAAGGCAAGCTTGGCGACCAAATATGAAGATTCCTTCTTATGTAACCGACTCTATGTAAACCCTAGATCCCCCTGGTGTCTATATAAACCGGAGGGGTTAGTCTAGAAAGGATACATTATGCCGGTGTACAAAAAGAGGGGTACACTTTTTGTACCCCTATAACTGTGCACGGGCAGTCCGAGCCGCGGGCACCACCACACCAACCAAGGCAAGGGAGGTGAGCCAGGGTAAGAACGAAGCTCGAGAGAACTACGACGCCAAGGCCAAGACCACGAAGAGCAAAGGGGACGAAGCGGACTCCCCCGGCAAGATCCTTGCCGGGAGACAGTTCTAGCAGCCCCGGCAAGACCCTTGCCGCGGCGACTCGTCCCGCGCCTACGGAGCGAGTCACCCTTGAGTCCATTGCCCCCAAAGGGCAAGGATTCGGGAGACACCCCCGTGGCGGCATGCAGATCTTCATGAAGACATTCAAGATCAGATACGCACTAAGGAGACGACAACCCTTGGCGGGATCCCAGCCGAGGAAGACCACAAGGCCCCCGGCAAGCGCCTTGCCGGGGATGACAGCAGGCGCCTTGGCAAGACCCTTGCCGGGGCCCCGGCAAGGCCCTTGCCGAGGACGCCCGCAGGGCCGCCATCAGGCCCACACCGACTAAACCTCCACCACCGCATGCATGCAGCGGCCGACCCAACCAGCTGGGCAGGCACCTGCGTGGCGGCATACAGATCTTCGTGAAGACCCACCACTGCGCCACCTCAGTTGCCTGCCTACCTACGTGGCGTCGCAGGCGTCGCTGGCCAGGGCACGTGTCGACACAAGAAGGAGCGGTGACGACGGACGAGGCAGATCTCTCCCCCGTCCCCGATAAAGCAAGGACACCTAAGCAAGACGCATTAAATGCGCCTTGTCATGTAATGCGAGGGATAACCTCGCATCACTGTTCCCTTTCCACCTCCTGTGTGCCACTGTGGCAACCCCTTTTCCTAGAAAAGGAGGCCCGAGGCGACCAGGAGAAGGATTCGGCTTTTTGGAGCTCCTCACGCCCCATAGCTAGCTCAAGAACACAGATATACAATCCACCAAAGCAGGAGTAGGGTTTTACGCATCCTCGCGGCCCGAACCTGGATAAACGAACCGTGTGCTACCTACTTGATCCGCTCTTCTCACGACCCCGCGCCCCGCTAACCGTAGTAGGGATCCTTGTGATCCCATAGATGTCGTTCCGCACCGACATCTCTAGCGCGCCAGGTAGGGGGCACAGTTGTGAGAATCGGCTCTAGCAATCAGCCAAGCACTCCTTCGTCTTTGTGGCTCTTGGAGAAGAAAGGAGACCGGAAGATCAGCGCTCGAGCGACTACAAACAGAAGCTAAGTTGCACTGAACCCTTATTTGTTCTATCCTTTTTATATGAGGTTATTCCCCCCAGAGATGTCACGCCTTTGTATGAGAAACCTGCACGCCAGGGGGCTCTCCCACTATCGGCAACGCCCTTGCCCTGTTTTGAGTCTGCTCAACAGCTCAGGCGGCTGCGTCGAGAATGGCAGAGTAGCCTTCCGCGACCAACAACACTCTCGATTCTGACTCGAGTCAAGCTCGACAGTTCAAGCGACCGCATTCGGAACAGAAAGGTGGCCCGTCTGGCAGCACGCATACCCAGCAGGCCCATGGGGATCCGTCCCCAAAATGCCGCTAGGGGCTTCCGCGCCGACGAGCCTACCCAATCGGCGTAGGGCGCGCATACAAAGAGGAATTGAACGGGGAAATAACGTGCATGAAATTAAAAGTACTGCAAAGTTATATTACATCACATCATTGCTGCGGTTCTAACTAAAGATGAAATTTGTCTTGGTCGTGAACCTGCAGCGGCAGTGAAGAACGGGATGCCTAATCCCGGCGCTGGCCTTCCACCCTCTTGATTTCGTCGATGATGCTGATGACGGGCTTGATGCGCTCCTTGAGCACCGTGAGGTCAACACCCTCCGACAAGCTATCCATCACGGCACCAAAGTCGAGGTCGGGATTCCAGTACGCCATCTTGGTGAGGACCTTGGTCATGACCCCCCGGCAAATTCGCCGGGCTTCCCCGGCCAACGTGGCCACTCGGTTGGAGTGAAGATAAGCCAAGGCTCTGAGGACGCCTTCGAAGAACAGGGTCATCTTGGTGTTGACGGTCCCGCTTCGCTCAGGGGCGTACCTCATGTTTGGCATCCCCATGGTGGCCAACTGCGAGGTGACCCTGCCGGCGACCTCCTCCATACGGCTGATCCATCTGTTCTCGCCCACCACATAATCCTGGTGGGAGGCGGCCTCGTTCGCCCGCAGCTGCTTCTCCTCCTCCAGGATCCTAGTCAAGGTCTCCTCCCGAGCCCTGCTCTCCGACAACGTCTTCTCGAGATCCTCCAGCTTCAGCTTGAGATCTCTGACGGAGTTTTGCGCTTCGGAGAGCTCCCCAGCCCTGTTGATGACCGCTCCTTGCGCCTCCACCAAGGCGCTGTTGAGCGTGCTCTTCTCGTTGGATAGCTTGAGGGCCTGCTCCTTCAGCTCGTCCTGCACCACCTCCAACTCCCTTACTTTGCCGACATGGGCCAGAGCCTGGGCATCGAGTGCCTCCTTGTGCCTCTGCTCCAGCTCGCGAGTCCGCCGCGCGACAAGGGCCTCGAGCTCCTCATCCTTGCCACGGAGTGCTACGGCAAGCTTCGCCTCACGCGCGGTGAGGTCCTCTTCCTGGGAATCCAGTGCGGCTTGATGCTGGTTCCGGACGGCCTCGGCCGCGGCAGCCAAGTTCACCGCCTGTTCTTGGGCCTTCTCGATGTCAGCCATCTTCATGGTGAGCTTGACATTGCGCTTGGCCAATTCCTCCTGAAAGGCCCTCTGCTCCTCGCGAGTCTGGTGGAACCAGGTCTGCGTCTCAGCAACGCGCGCCTTGAAATCCACCTCCGCCTGGTCCACCGTTGCCGTCCTAGACTTAACCTTGTCTAGACGGACACGGTAGAGCTCCTGGAGTTTTCGGAAGTTGGCCCCCATAGCGCGGAAAAGCTGCTCTTCTGGAGAACCATCACCGCCAACGCCCGGCTCATCGACAACCTCAAGCCCGGTGGCGGCAAGCACCTCGCCGTCAAAAACTTCCCCTTCGGCAGGCGCCCGGGAACTTGACGCCCCTGGGAGGTGGACGAAAAGATCGTTGCCCACCTTCAGATACCTGCCGGGGCCCGAGGTTGAGGAGGAGGGAGGCTGATCATCAACCGCCTCTTCCTCGGCGGTGGCCTTGCCGGCTTCCCCAGCAGGCCCACCGTTGGCGCCCTCGGCAGAATACTCGCTGGTTGCCTTGGCGGCCCCCGCCACGGTGTCCTCGGCAGCATCCTTGGCGGCCTCATCAGCGGCGACCTCGGCAGCGTCCTTGGCGGCCTCCTCAGCAATGTTCCCAGCAACGGTATCCACGTCCTCCATACCTGTTGAAGGAGGGCCTGGGTAGTAATGGGAGCATGGAAGCCAAGAAAAAGGATAAGGGAAAAACAGAGACGGAGGACAGGCGACTCACCAGTGCCAGGCTGTGAAGCAGAAGTCCCATCCCCGCCAGCATCCGGCGCTGTGGCAGAGTCACTAGCGCCCAAGTTCCCCTCTTCCTCCATGGGTGTGGGCTCCGTGCTTGATGCCCTTGCCGGGGACACCCCTCACGGCGGTGTAGTCGATGGGGGTGGTGTGTTGGGGGTAGCCCTCTACGGCTCCTCCTGCTGCCGCTCCCCTCCTGCAAACCCGGCAAGGTCAACACCATAGCACCGAACGCCTACCACATGTCGAGTAAGAGGAGGGTGACGAACTTACGCTGGGGGCTGTGACGGGGGCTGCTGTCCGGGCTACTCGACATCACCAGTGGCGTCGTTGAAGCCCCAGCCGGGGGCTGACTGCTCGCCGAGGCCTTCGCCCTCTTTGCCCTCTGGGCCAACGTCTCTGCATCCCTGCAAAAGCAAAAACAGATCAAGATAAGTGATTTGATTCCGGGGAATGGAAATGGCAGTAAGGGACGGAGTACTTACTCATCATCTATCTTGTCTTCCTCCGCCACTTTCCTCTTCCTCTTCGGGCTGAGAGGCCCGAGATCAAAAGTGACCTCTGCGTCAACATCCGAGTCGACATCTGCCGGAGGAGGTGAAGACGATGGGGTTTGTGCGCGCCTAGATGAGGAAGGGCTGTTGTCTTCTTCTTCTCAGCGGCCTTCGTCAGCCTCTTGGCTGCCGTGGCCCTTGTGTGGCGCCCAGACCCCTCCAGGGTCAATTGAGGCCGCGTAGCCCTGCCAGGTCGAACCGGCTCGCCGGAGTCAGCCCGCCGCAGGACTCGCCCTCTTCCCCTGGTTGGCGTCGAGCCCGCCGCCACGTCCTCCTCCTTCGACGACTCGTCGGCCGCGTCTTCGATAAGTGGAGCTCCAGTGTTGGTGGAAGCAACACCCCCCCTCCTTCAAAGGGGGCTGCTCGCCCGGCTCCGAAGCCACATGGGCCTCCGGAATCATATTCGGTTGAGGGCCGAACTGGATGCGGCCCTCTTCGCCAGTCTCCATGGGGATCGGCTCCTCCATGTGTCCGGCAATGGAGATATCGCCTTGTGGCGCCTCCTGGACAACGTCCTGGGTTCCTCCTCGGTTCAGAGCAGTCCTCCGGGATAACACTTCGGTGTCATCCCTGGCCCCGGGGGAATAAGCAGGCGGTGGCGACATGCTCGCCATCTCCGACGGAGCCAACGAACCTCCAGATGAGGATCGCTGGATAAGGTCGCGGGCCGGACTGCAATAGTATAATTAACTATGTCAAGGTAATGAAGAGAATGGGACAGATGCGCGCACGAGCAAGCCATGTCACTTATGATGTGGCCTGGGGCTTAGTGCGGGGGCGTCTTTCCGGACTACTATCAATGTCCCATGCGGTATTGACCGCTGGGACGCTCTTCCCCTTCTTGGGCGTTTCCGCCTCCGGATGCGCCGAAGCCGCCCTCTTCTTCTTCCTCTCCTCAGGAGGAGGGTTGTTTTCCTCCTCCTCCTCCTCTTCCTCGCCATTGTCCTCAGGGACAGAGGAATGAGCTTCGTCATCTTCGGATGTCACGTCCGAAGTGCCCTTGCGACGGGGGCCACTCTTGGCCCCCTTGGCCTTCTTCTCTGGTGCCTTATAAGGCGCCGACACCAGCATCTTTGCTAGACGCGGGATGACCGGTTCTTCAGGCAGCGGAGCCGGACACTGGATCCGCTTCGCCCTCTCCATCCACCCCTGGAAATGAAATGATAAGCTCAGACATCATCCTTGAAACGATTAAGTTGGGGGTGCATCGAAAAATAACATACCTCGCTAGCGAGGTGTTTACAATCGTGACCACGGTCTGAATCCGTGGCCGGTGGTTTCTCGTTGCCCTTATAGAGCAACTTCCATGCGCCTTCGTGAGTAGTCTCGAAGAGCCTCACCAGGGTCTGATGCTTCTTCGGGTTGAACTCCCACAGAGGACGGCTTCGACGCTGGCACGGAAGGATCCGACGAACTAGCATCACTTGGATCACATCAACGAGCTTGACTTTCTTGGTTACCATGCTTTGAACGCGAGTCTACAGCGCTATCACCTCATTAGGGGAACCCCAGTCCGGACTCTTCTCGGCCCAGGAGGTGAGTCGCATGGGAGAGCCGGAGCGGAATTCGGCGGCTGCGACCCAGGTGGTGCTGCGAGGTTCTATGATGTAGAACCACTGCTTCTGCCACTCCTTTACCATGTCCACAAAAGTACCTTTGGGCCAGGAGACGTTAGACAGCTTGCTCACCATGGCTCCTCCGCACTCTGCGTGCTGGCCATCCACCACCTTCGGCTTCACGTTAAAGACTTTGAGCCACATCCCGAAGTGGGGTTGGATGCGGAGGAAGGCCTCACACATGACGATAAATGCCGAGATGTTGAGGAAGGAATTCAGGAACAGTTCATGGAAATCTATCGCGTAATAATACATCGGCCTGCGGACGAAAGGGTGGTGTGGAAACCCTAGTCCGCAGAAGAAATGGGGGATGAACACTACCCTCTCGGTGGGCTCCAGTGTGGGGACGACTTGTCCCTCGGTCGATAGGCGATGAGTGATCTCCTTCGCCAAATATTCGGCCGCCCGGAGCTCAGTAATGTCCTCCTCCTTGGTGGAGGAGACCATCCACTTGCCCTGGCCTCCGGATCCGTACATGGTTGCTTGAGTTGCTTGAGTGGAAAGGAGATGAGAACTTGGGCGCTGGAGCTCGAGATTGGAAGGGCAGAGATAGAGAGAGGGCGTGAGAGAGGAAGAGGGAATCCTTATCCCCTTATAAAGGTAATGAATATTAAGCGCCCCCTCACTCGCCTTAAGATTCACCTATTCCCAAGGGCTGTATAAACAACACGGTTGGGTTACCCATGCCCACATTGATGAGGATCCCGCGATAAGGGGACACGATCTCTGCTTTGACAAGACCTGCCAATGGCAACCGCGTCTCGGGACGTGGGGCGTCGAAACATGGAAGCGGTTTGGAATTGTGACCGGGCAGACGTGATGTCATAAAAAGTTGTCAGCGGATGGAACTCGTGTAAAAATATATTCTCTCTACGGTTATGTATGGTGTGTGAAAGGTCCGGGTACTATCATCGCATCCGAAGACTATCTTGAAGTTCGAAATAGAAGGGAACCTGCCTTGCAATGCCGAAGACAATTTGCACGCCGGACTCCTCGTCATTGAAGCCAGGTTCATGGGCTACTGAGGGAGTCCTGGACTAAGGGGTCCTCGGGCGTCCGGCCTGTTATCCATGGGCCGGACTGATAGGTTGTGAAGATATGAAGGCCAAAGACTGTACCCATGTCCGGATTGGACTCTCCTTGGCATTGAAGGCAAGCTTGGCGACCGAAGATGAAGATTCCTTCTTATGTAACCGACTCTATGTAAACCCTAGACCCCCCCTGGTTTCTATATAAACCAGAGGGGTTAGTCCGGAAAGGATACATTCATTACCATAGTCATACAAGCTAGGCTTCTAGGGTTTAGCCATTACGATCTCGTGGTAGATCAACTCTTGTAACACTCATATTCATCAATATCAATCAAGTAGGACGTAGGGTATTACCTCCATAGGGAGGGCTCGAACCTGGGTAAACATTGTGTCCCCTGTCTCCTATTACCATCGATCCTAGACACACAGTTCGGGACCCCCTACCCGAGATCCGCCTGTTTTGACACCAACAGAGACCCACCAGCAGACTTCCTAGGCGGTCGAGGTGCAGCAGCCGGTGCAGGAGTGGCCATGCGCATATGAACAGGAGGCTGCCAAATGGAATGCACAACGGTCTCAGCAACCTCAAATGGAGCAGTGTGATCAATTATTGCCTGAATGAATGGAGAATGAGGGAATTGGCACGTCTGAAGAAAACTGGAGAGACGGATCTCATGCCAAATATAGTGGGCTGTGTCAAGAGGCTCAGTAGGTGCATCATGCATACGGACTATCAAATCAATGCAGTAGTTGCGAGACCTTGAGCGATCTACCTTCTTAGTATAGAGAGTGCGAAGCACACACTAATAGAGAATGCAGTAGGGAGACTGGAAAATGGATGTCCCATTGGGTGGATATGCACGTTCCTCTGGAGTGAGCTCAGAGATATGCTTAAGAAGAGACATGCAAGCATCAATCCCTTTGGGCCTATAGTGAGGATCCGTACTGTGGATGTGATGACCAACACCGGAGAAGCCCAAAATCTGAACAAAATGGTCATAGGTGATGCTCAGCACAGTGTCATCAGTCATCCATGTGAGAGTGTTGTCTGGCCCAAAGAAGCAGGTGGCATAGAACTAAAGGATGGCAGCTTCATTCCAATCACACTTGAAGGTCATTGCTTGACCTAGAGTCCTATCATCAATGATCTTGACCGCATTGTCAGGGAACATGGCAGGTTGATCATGCATGAACTGAAGATCCAGGTATATATGAGGAGCAAGTCCACAACCATGGACGAAACTCGAGTAAAGATCTTGCTACATGCGGGTATGGAAACAAGGATCCTCAGCATCAGCCACCTGAAGGAAATATGCCCTAGAGGCAATAATAAAGTTGTTATTTATGTTTCCTTATATCATGATAAATGTTTATTATTCATGCTAGAATTGTATTAACCGGAAACTTAGTACATGTGTGAATACATATACAAACAGAGTGTCACTAGTATGCCTCTACTTGACTAGCTCGTTGATCAAAGATGGTTAAGTTTCCTAGCCATGGACAAAGAGTTGTCATTTGATAAACGGGATCACATCATTAGAGAATGATGTGATTGACTTGACCCATCCATTAGCTTAGCATGATGATCGTTTAGTTTGTTGCTATTGCTTTCTCCATAACTTATACATGTTCCTATGACTATGAGATTATGCAACTCCCGAATACCGGAGGAACACTTAGTGTGCTATCAAACGTCACAACTTAACTGGGTGACTATAAAGATGCTCTATAAGTGTCTCTGATGGTGGTTGTCGAGTTGGCATAGATCGAGATTAGGATTTGTCACTCCGTGTATCAGAGAGGTATCTCTGGGCCCTCTCGGTAATGCAAATCACTATAAGCCTTGCAAGAAATGTAACTAATGAGTTAGTTATGGGATATAGCATTACGGAAACGGGTAAAGAGACTTGCCGGTAACGAGATTGAACTAGGTATTGAGATACCGACGATCGAATCTCGGGCAAGTAACATACCGATGACAAAGGGAACAACGTATGTTGTTATGCGGTTTGACTGATAAAGTTCTTCGTAGAATATGTAGGAACCAATATGAGCATCCAGGTTCCGCTATTGGTTATTGACCGGAGATGAGTCTCAGTCATATCTACATAGTTCTTGAACCCGTAGGGTTCGCACGCTTAACGTTCGATGGTGATCGATATTATGAGTTTTTGTGTTTTGATATACCGAAGGTGGTTCGGAGTCCCGGATGTGATCACGGACATGACGAGGAGTATCGAAATGGTCAAGACATAAAGATTGATATATTGGACGGCTATATTCGGGCACCGGAAGTGTTCCGGGTGGTTTCGGATATAACCGGAGTGCCGGAGGGTTACCGGAACCCCCCGGGGAACTAATGGGCCTAGATGGGCCTTAGTGGAGAGAGAGAGAGAGGGGTGGCCTGGGCAGGCCGCGCGCCCCCTCCCCCTTGAGTCCAAATTGGACTAGGAGGGGGGTGGCGCTCCCCTTTTCCTTCCCCTCTCCCACTCCTTCCTCCCCCTCCTAGTAGGACTAGGAAAGGATGAATCCTACTCCTACTAGGAGGAGGATTCCTCCCCTCATTGGGCGCCCCAAGGGCCGGCCGACCTCCCCCCTTGCTCCTTTATACGGGGGCGGGGGGGGGGGCACCCTAGAACACACAAATTGACATTGTTTAGCCGTGTGCGGGCCCCCCCTCCACCATAATCCACCTCGGTCATATCGTTGCAGTGCTTAGGCGAAGCCCTGCGTCGGTAGCTTCATCATCACCGTCATCACGCCATCGTGCTGACGAAACTCTCCCTCGACACTCAGCTGGATCTAGAGTTCACGGGACGTCACCGAGCTGAACGTGTGTAGATCGCGGAGGTGTCGTACCTTCGGTGCTAGCATCGGTCAGATCGTGAAGACGTACTACTACATCTACCGCATTGTCATAATGCTTCCGCTTACGGTCTACGAGGGTACGTGGACAACACTCTTCCCCTCTCGTTGCTATACATCACCTAGATAGATCTTGCGTGTGCATAGGAATTTTTTTGAAATTACTGCGTTCCCCAATAGTGGCATCCGAGCCAGGTCTATGCGTAGATGTTATATGCACGAGTAGAACACAAAGGAGTTGTGGGCGTGGGTATATACATATTGCTTGCCGTCACTAGTTGATTCTTGATTCAACGGTATTGTTGGATGAAGCGACTCGGACTGACATTACGCGGACGCTTACGCGAGACTGGTTCTACCGACGTGCTTCGCACACATGTGGCTAGTGGGTGTCTGTTTCTCCAACTTTAGTTGAATCGGATTCAATGAATAGGGTTCTTTCTGAAGATCAAAAAGAAATCACTATACCACATTGTGGTTTTTGATGCGTAGGTAAGAACGGTTCTTGCTAAGCCCGTAGCAGCCACATAAAACTTGCAACAACAAAGTAGAGGACGTCTAACTTTTTTTTGCAGGGCATGTTGTGATGTGATATGGTCAAGACATGATGCTAAATTTTATTGTATGAGATGATCATGTTTTGTAACAGAGTTATCGACAACTGGCAGGAGCCATATGGTTGTCACTTTGTTGTATGAAATGCAATCGCCATGTAATTGCTTTACTTTATCAGTAACGGTAGCGATAGTCGTAGAAGCAATAGTTGGCGAGACGACAACGATGCTTCGATGAAGATCAAGGTGTCAAGCCAGTGACGATGGTGATCATGACGGTGCTTCGGAGATGGAGATCAAAGGCACAAGATGATGATGGCCATATCATATCATTTATATTGATTGCATGTGATGTTTATCCTTTATGCATCTTATTTTGCTTAGTTCGATGGTAGCATTATAAGATGATCTCTCACTAAATTTTAATGTACAAGTGTTCTCCCTGAGTATGCACTGTTGCTACAGTTCGTCGTGCCGAGACACCACATGATGATCGGGTGTGATAAGCTCTACGTTCACATACAACGGGTGCAAGCCAGTTTTGCACACGTGGAATACTTGGGTTGAACTTGACGAGCCTAGCATATGCAGATATGGCCTCGGAACACTGAGACCAAAAGGTCGAGCGTGAATCATATAGTAGATATGATCAACATAGTGATGTTCACCATTGAAAACTACTCCATCTCATGTGATGATCGGACATGGTTTAGTTGATATGGATCACGTGATCACTTAGATGATTAGAGGGATGTCTATCTAAGTGGGAGTTCTTAAGTAATATGATTAATTGAACTTTAATTTATCATGAACTTAGTACCTGATAGTATTTTGCATGTCTATGTTGTTGTAGATAGATGGCTCGTGTTGTTGTTCCGCTGAATTTTAATGCGTTCCTAGAGAAAGCTAAGTTGAAAGATGATGGTAGCAACTACACGGATTGGGTCCGTAACTTGAGGATTATCCTCATTGCTGCACAGAAGAATTACGTCCTAAAAGCACCGCTAGGTGACAAACTTGCTCCAGGAGCAACACCAGATGTAATGAATGTCTGGCAGAGAAAAGCTGATGACTACTCGATAGTTCAGTGTGCCATGCTTTACGGCTTAGAACCGGGACTTCAACGACGTTTTGAATGTCATGGAGCATGTGAGATGTTCCAGGAGTTGAAGTTAATATTTCAAGCAAATGCTCGGATTGAGAGATATGAAGTCTCCAATAAGTTCTAAAACTGTAAAATGGAGGAGAATAGTTATGTCAGTGAACATATACTCAGAATGTCTGGGTACCACAACCACTTGACTCAGCTGGGAGTTAATCTTCCTAATGATAGTGTCATTGACAGAGTTCTTCAATCACTACCACCAAGCTACAAGAGCTTCGTGATGAACTATAATATGCAAGGGATGGATAAGACAATTCCCATGCTCTTCGCAATGCTAAAGGCTACGGAGGTAGAAATCAAGAAGGAGCATCAAGTGTTGATGGTCAACAAGACCACCAGTTTCAAGAAAAAGGGTAAAGGGAAGAAGGGGAACTTCAAAAAGAACAGCAAGCAAGTTGTTGCTCAAGTGAAGAAGCCCAAGTATGGACCTAAGCCTGAGACTGAGTGCTTCTACTGCAAAGGGGCTTGTCACTGGAAGTGAAACTGCCCCAAGTATTTGGCGGAGAAGAAGGATGGCAAAGTGAATGGTATATTTGATATACATGTTATTGATGTGTACCTTACTAGTGCTCGCAGTAGCGCCTGGGTATTTGATACTGGTTCCGTTGCTAATATATGCAACTCAAAATAGGGGCTACAAATTAAGCTAAGATTGGCTAAGGACGAGGTCACGATGCGCGTGGGAAGTGGTTCAAAAGTCGATGTGATCGCCGTCGGCACGCTACCTCTACATTTACCTTCGGGTTTAGTTTTAGACCTAAACAATTGTTATTTGGTGCCAGCGTTGAGCATGAACATTATATTTGGATCTTGTTTGATGCGAGACGGTTATTCATTTAAATCAGAGAATAATGGTTTTTCTATTTATATGAATAATACCTTTTATGGTCATGCACCCTTGATGAGTGGTCTATTTTTACTAAATCTTGATAGTAGTGATACACATGTTCATAGTATTGAAGCCAAAAGATATAAGTTTAATAATGATAGTGCAACTTATTTGTGGCACTGCCGTTTAGGTCATATTGGTGTAAAGCGCATGAAGAAACTCCATGCTGATGGACTTTTGGAATCACTTGATTATGAATCACTTGATGCTTGCGAACCATGCCTCATGGGCAAGATGACTAAAACTTCATTCTCCAGAACAATGGAGCGAGCAACAGACTTGTTGGAAATAATACATACTGATGTATAATGACCCAAAAGTATAGGGGATATATCATAGTACGTTCGATAAGTAAGAGTGTCGAACCCAACGAGGAGCAGAAGGAAATGACAAGCAGTTTTCAGTAAAGTATTCTCTGCAAGCACTAAAATTATCGGTAACAGATAGTTTTGTGATAAGGTAATTTGTAACAGGCAACAAGTAACAAAAGTAAATAAGGTGCAGCAAGATGGCCCAATCCTTTTTGTAGCAAAGGACAAGCCTGGGCAAACTCTTATATGAGGGAAAACGCTCCCGAGGACACATGGGAATTATCGTCAAGCTATTTTTTCATCACGCTCATATGATCCGCGTTCGTTACTTTGATAGTTTGATATGTGGGTGGACCGGTGCTTGGGTACTTCCCTTTCTTGGACAAGCATCCCACTTATGATTAACCCCTATTGCAAGCATCCGCAACTACAAAAGAAGTATTAAGGTAAACCTAACCATAGCATGAAACATATGGATCCAAATCAGCCCCTTACGAAGCAACGCATAAACTAGGGTTTAAGCTTCTGTCACTCTAGGAACCCATCATCTACTTATTACTTCCCAATGCCTTCCTCTAGGCCCAAAAAATGGTGAAGTGCATGTAGTCGACGATCACATAACACCACTAGAGGAAAGACAACATACATCTCATCAAAATATCGAACGAATACCAAATTCACATGACTACTTATAACAAGACTTCTCCCATGTCCTCAGGAACAAACGTAACTACTCATAAATCATATTCATGTTCATAATCAGAGGGGTATTAATATGGATAAAGGATCTGAACATATGATCTTCCACCAAATAAACCAACTAGCATCAACTACAAGGAGTAATCAACACTACTAGTAACCCACAGGTACCAAAGGTTTTGGGACAAAGATTGGATACAAGAGATGAACTAGGGTTTGAGAGGAGATGGTGCTGGTGAAGATGTCGATGGAGATTGACCCCCTTCCGCTGAGAGGATCGATGGTGATGACGATGGTGATGATTTTCCCCTCCCAAAGGGATGTTTCCCCGGCAAAACAGCTCCGCCGGAGCCCTAGATTGGTTCCGCCAAGGTTCCACCTCATGGCGGCGGTGTTTCGTCCCGAAAGATTGCTTATGATTTTTTCTCGGACGAAAGACTTCATATAGCAGAAGATGGGCACCGGAGGCTTGCCAGGGGGCCCACGAGACAGGGGGCGCGCCCCCACCCTCGTGGCCAGGGTGTGGCCCCCCTCTAGTTAGTTCTTTCGCCAGTATTTTTATATATTCCAAAACTTGCTCCCGTGAAGTTTCAGAACTTTTGGAGTTGTGCAGAATAGGTCTCTAATATTTGCTCCTTTTCCAGCCCAGAATTCCAGTTGTCGGCATTCTCCCTCTTCATGTAAACCTTGTAAAATAAGAGAGAAAAGGCATAAGTACTGTGACAAAATGTGTAGTAACAGCCCATAATGCAATAAATATCGATATAAAAGCATGATGCAAAATGGACGTATCAAATCCCCCAAGCTTAGACCTCGCTTGTCCTCAAGCGGAAGCCGATAACGAAAAATATGACCACATGTTTAGAGATAGAGGTGTCGATGAAATAAAATACGGACATGAGGGCATCATGACCATTCTTATAACAGCAACATATATAAATATTGTCATATGATTTCTTATGCTCAAGTAATAATCTATTCACAATGTAAAATATGAATCAGAAACTTCATTGAAAACCAACAAACTATAATCTTGGTCATTGAAGTAATTACAATTTATCATAACATCGGAAAGAGTCAATATAAGAGCTTTCAGCAAGTCCACATACTCAACTATCATTTAGTCTTTCACAATTGCTAACACTCACGAAATACTTGTGGGTATGGAGTTTTAATTGGACACAGAGAAAGAGAGGGTCTTATAGTGTTGCCTCCCAACCTTTTACCTCAAGGGTAATGTCAACAATAATAGTTCATGCTAACTTACACGCAATAGGATATATGTATCAGGATCTTTCCAACACAATGTGCTTGCCAAAGGATAAAATGTAAAAAGGAAAGGCGAAGATCACCATGACTCTTGTATAAAGTATAAGACAAGAATAAAAGATAGGCCCCTCGCAGAGGGAAGCAGAGGTTGTCATGTGTTTTTTATGGTTGGATGCACGAAATCTTAATGCAAAAGAACGCCACTTTATATTGCCACTTGTGATATGGACCTTTATTATGCAGTCCGTCGCTTTTATTTCTTCCACATCAAAAGATCGTATAAAGCTTATTTTCTCCACACTAATAAATCATACATATTTAGAGATCAATTTTTATTGCTTGCAACAATGACAACTTACTTGAAGGATCTTACTCAATCCATAGGTAGATATGGTGGACTCTCATGGCAAAACTGGGTTTAAGGATATTTGGAAGCACAAGTAGTATCTCCACTTGGTGCAAGGAATTTGGCTAGCATGAGAGGGTTAGGAAAGCTCAACATGTTGGATGATCCATGACAATATACTTTATTTCAGATATAGGAAAACATAACCCATTACGTTCTCTTCCTTGTCCAACATCAACTCTTTAGCCTGTCATATTTTAATGAGTGCTCACAATCATAAAAGATGTCCAAGATAGTATATTTATATGTGAAAACCTCTCTTTCTTTATTACTTCCTATTAATTGCAACGATGACCAAAACTATGTTTGTCAAATCTCAACAACTTCTATTCATCATACTCTTTATATGTGAAGTCATTACTCTCCATAAGATCAATATGATCTTTTTATTTCTTTTTATTATTTCTTTTATTCCCTCAAGATCATAGTAAGATAATCAAAGCCCTTGACTCGAAACTAATCTTTATTATATATAGCTCAAGGAATCGATTACATAGAAGGATCATAAAGCAAAACTCAAAACTAAATCATACTAAAACTTTATTCTACTAGATCAAGACATTACCAAAAGGATCAAACTAAGAAAAACGGTAAAGATAGGAGTGTGATGGTGATACGATACCGGGGCACCTCCCCCAAGCTTGGCAGTTGCCAAGGGGAGTGCCCATACCCATGTGTTTATATCTCTTTCTTCGGGGGTGAAGGAGATGATGCTGATGATGATGATAGTTGTGCCTTCAACTTTTTCATATTGTAATTGAGAAGAGCAATTTCCTCCTTTAGATCATCGACCTCCGATTCCAGCTTCAAGATCTTGTCACATAAATCTCCTTTGCTTTTTTGCCGAAAACGAGAAGGAATAGATTGGTTGTTAGACAGTTTAGCCCTCTTATGAAGACTAGACTTCTTGAATTTCATGTGCATATCCCCAGGTTGAGGTAGAGGAACATCCTCCTCCTCCGAACTTGAATCATTGATCCTCCTCAAATGAGCATCCTCCTCATCATCTGTAGTTCGACCACAAGGAGATTGGTCCCCATAGGTATTTGGGTCAACAATGAGGTGTGAGACATAGCTCTCTCCGTCGGAGTCTTGAGATGACATCTCACTCTAAATCTTCTGCAGAAACAACTCGAAACAAAAAACAGAGGATTTTGCATGGTATGGCGGTCAAAACCTTCAGGGGATTATATAATAATTTTTACCGACCAAAAGAAGTATCATGCAACAAAACGGAGTCCAGAGAGCACACGAGGTGCCCACGAGGCAGGGGGCGCACCCAAGGGGGTAGGGTGCGCCATCCACCCTCGTGGACGCCTCATGTCCTTCCCGGACTACTTCTTATTTTCCTATTTTCTTAAATATTCCAAAACGGAGAAAAATTGCTATTAGAACTGTTTTGGAGTCGGTTTACTTACCGTACCACATACCTATTCCTTTTCGGAGTCCGAAACATTCCGGAAAGTGTCCCTTATATATTCCTCCGGGGTTACGGTTTCAATAACATTAGTTCCAACATTTATTGGATTACTTGAGATATAATGTTTGATTCTTTGACCGTTCACCACCTTAAGATTTGTGCCTTCGAAGTTGTTGATTTTTATGGCACCGGAACTATAGACCTCCTCGATAACATAAGGCCCTTCCCATTTAGAGAGGAGTTTTCCTGCAAAAAATCTTAAACGAGAGTTGTATAGCAAAACATAATCACCTATATTAAACTCACACTTTTGTATCCTTTTGTCATGCCATCTTTTAACTTTTTCTTTAAACAGTTTGGCATTTTCATAAGCCCGGGTTCTCCATTCATCAAGTGAGCTGATGTCAAAAAGCCTCTTCTCACCGGCAAGTTTGAAATCATAACTGAGCTCTTTAATGGCCCAATATGCCTTATGTTCTAGTTCGAGAGGTAAGTGACATGCTTTTCCATAAACCATTTTATATGGAGACATACCCATAGGATTTTTATATGCAGTTCTATAAGCCCATAATGCATCATCAAGTTTCTTGGACCAATTCTTTCTAGATCTGTTAACGGTCTTTTGCAAAATTAATTTGAGCTCTCTATTACTCAGTTCTACTTGACCACTAGACTATGGGTGGTATGGAGATGCAATTCTATGATTAACATCATACTTAGCAAGCATTTTACTAAAAGCATCATGAATAAAATGTGAACCACCATCAGTCATTAAGTATCTAGGGACTCCAAACCTCGGAAAAATAACTTCTTTAAGCATCTTAATAGAGGTGTTATGATCAGCACTACTAGTTGGAATAGCTTCTACCCACTTAGTAACGTAATCAACAACAACTAAAATATGTGTATACCCTTTAAAGGAAGGAAACAGTCCCATATAATCAAAGTCCCAAACATCAAATGGTTCCATAAGAAGTGAATAATTCATAGGCATTTCTTGACGTCTACTAATATTACCAATTCTTTGACATTCATCACAAGACAAGACAAACTTACGGGCATATTTAAAAAGTGTAGGCCAATAAAAACCAGATTGCAATACCTTATGCACAGTTCTATCTCCAGCATGGTGTCCTCCATAAGCCTCGGAGTGACACTTACGTAGGATCTGTTCCTGTTCATGCTCAGGTACACAATGTCTAATAACACCATCTACTCCTTCTTTATAAAGGTGTGGGTCATCCCAAAAGTAATGTCTTAAATCATAGAAAAACCTTTTCTTTTGCTGGTATGTGAAACTAGGTGGTATAAATTTAGCAACAATATAATTAGCATAATCAGCATACCATGGAGCAGTACGAGAAGCATTTATGACAGCTAATTTTTCATCAGGAAAGCTATCATCAATATGCAGTGGGTCATCAAGAACATTCTCTAACCTAGACAAATTGTCTGCAACAGGGTTCTCAGCTCCCTTTCTATCAATAATATGCAAATCAAATTCTTGTAGAAAGAGAACCCATCTAATAAGTCTAGGTTTAGCATCTTTCTTTTCCATAAGATATTTAATAGCAACATGACCAGTGTGAATAGTCACTACAAAAAAATACACTTCCGTGATGATACATGTTTGTCACAGTAGGTCACGTTTTCTATCATGCATGTACATCCATGACAAATTTATGACAGAATCAAGATAGTCATACCTGTGCTATCGTAGAAGTGTTCCATGACATTACCAAAATTATCATCACGGAAGTGTCCACTTCCATGACGATAAATCGCGCGTCATAGAAGTGCTTTCGTCAAGGGTGACCGACACGTGGTATCCACTGTAACGGAACGTCGTTAAGCTATCGGGTGTGGTTTTGGATCCGATAACCCGTTAACAGCCCCGACCAATGGGGATTTTCCACGTGTAAAATCATCATTGGTTGGAGGAAACACGTGCGGCTCACCGTTGGGACAGATGTCATCCACTCATTGGACCCAAAGCACCTATGATACGTCGACACGTGGCACGGCCCAACAGAGGCCCATTCTTGTGAAAAGGGTGGCCCGTTTGACTTGGTCAAAAGGTGGCGGGACGACCCACATCAAGCCTGTTAACGGCATGTTCGCATATAGCCCATTTACAGCCCGCTAACCCAGGGCCCATTTACGGCCTATCCGAATTAGGCCCAGTAGCGTCATCTGGGCCGTCCAATATAATTCCAGCCTGTTTTAACTTCCGACCCATGTATGGCCCATGACATCTTTTGGCCCATATGAGGCCCTTAGTAAGCCTCAGCCCATTAACGGCCCATGGTAAAATTGGCTTGTAATGAACAGTGTATCACTTTATACCCATTAACGACCCATTATTCCGTTGGGCCGTTTCCAGCCCATGTTGTCTTTCGGCCTTCTTAGGGCCCATCTATTCTTGGGCTCATTTCCAGCATTCGTTTACTTTCGGCCCGTTACTGTCATTTTCTGCTTGTGGGCCAAATACAGCCCGTGGTTACAGTCGGCCTGTTTGTGGCCCGTTAATACGTTGGGCCGTTTTCATAGCGTCATCAAATAGGGCCTATTAACGACGGCCCGTTATGATCGACCCATGAACGGACGATTTCAACTCTAGCCCATTTACGGCCATAATGTGGTCTGTTATTGGCCCATGTTTGGCCAACCGATCATACGGCCGTAGAAGGCCCATTGATGATACGGCCCGTAGAAGGCCCATTGTGTCTACGCCCCGTAGAAAGCCCATTATTTCTATGGCCCTTAGAAGGCCCATTGTTTCTACGGCCCATAGGAGGCCCATGTTAACTATAGTAAATATGTAGCCCATTGTTAATGTGGCCTAGTTTAAAAAAATAGGTTATTGCAGCCACTAGCAAACCGCAGAAAAAGAACTGCACTGACTACAAGAAAACAAATAAACAAGACAACGGTAAATAAGCAAGGAACTTACGCTAGGCTATCATGGCTATTACACATATTACATCCATTGGGCATCAAAGTTCACCACAAGTGCAAATATAGGGAACAAAGCAGCATATAAACACCGTAGCAAAACAAGTCCAGAACTGAAACCACTTCAGAAGAGCTCAAGAAACAATATCCTGGGTACCCATAATGCCAGCAAGATGCTTAGCAAGCTTATTAACTTTCTCTTGTTTGGCGCTTAAATCCTCTAGCACTTGCTGTTGCACCAGAATGTATGCATCTGAATTCTACAGGGACTTCCTCAGTCCTTCGACTTCCTATTGAAAGTGCAACTATCCCTAGGTGGTTTTGGTAATTCCTAACAACATATAGCTCATTGAGCTAATGCTATTCCAAGATTAATATTTCAGGAAAAGCTCAATGAATGGCATGGCATGGATGAGGAATGTGGACCCCTCAAAATACTAAGGACAAAAAGATTGGCTCAAGCTCAAAGCTCAAGACTCTACATTTTATATTTTAGTGATCCAAGATCACATTGAGTCTATAGGAAAAGCCAATACTATCAAGGAGGGATGAGGTGTTGTTTAATGAGGTTCTTGCTTCATAGTGCTTAGTGATATGCTCCAAAACCCTAAACTACCTTCCCACATCCACATATGACCTAAACCCAAAGTCAAGCTTGGCCCCACCGATTCTTTCTATCCAGCGCCACCGAGTTCAAATGTCATAGCCACTGCCACAAACCCTAGGCAAATTGGTCTCATCGATAGGGATTTCGGTCACACCGAGATGGGGTTGTAATCTCTCTGTTTCCCTTCGTAACATTTCGGTCCTACCGAGATGAGCGATCGGTCCCACTAAGGTTGCAATGTAAACTCTATGTTTCTCTTTTGTAACATTTTGGTCCCACCGAAATGAGCGATCGGTCCCACCGAGTTTACCTGACCAACTCTCTGGTTAGCTTATTACCAAAATCGGTCTCACTGAGTTTGTCTAATCGGTCACACAAAGATTACGTTATGCCCTAACCCTAACCATATCGGTCCTACCGAGTTGCATCTCAGTCCCACCGAAAATCCTAACGGTCACTAGGTTTGCTAAATCGGTCCGACCGAGTTTCTCAATTCGGTCTCATCGAGATTGGTAAATTGTGTGTAACGGTTAGTTTTTGTGTGGAGGCTATATATACCCCTCCACCCACTCTTCATTCGTGGAGAGAGCCATCAGAACATACCTACACTTCCAATACACATTTTCTGAGAGAGAACCACCTACTCATGTGTTGAGGCCAAGATATTCCATTCCTACCATATGAATCTTGATCTCTAGCCTTCCCAAGTTGCTTTCCACTCAAATCTTCTTTCCACCAAATTCATATCCTGTGAGAGAGAGTTGAGTGTTGGGGAGACTATCATTTGAAGCACAAGAGCAAGGAGTTCATCATCAACACACCATTTGTTACTTCTTGGAGAGTGGTGTCTCCTAGATTGGCTAGGTGTCACTTGGGAGCCTCCGACAAAGATTGTGGAGTTGAACCAAGGAGTTTGTAAGGGCAAGGAGATCGCTTACTTCGTGAAGATCTATCGCTAGTGAGGCAAGTCCTTCGTGGGCGATGGCCATGGTGGGGTAGACAAGGTTGCTTCTTTGTGGACCCTTCATGGGTGGAGCCCTTCGTGGACTCGCGCAACCATTACCCTCCGTGGGTTGAAGTCTCCATCAACGTGGATGTGCGATAGCACCACCTATCGGAACCACGACAAAAACATCCGTGTATCCAATTGCATTTGAATTCTCCAAACCCTCCCCTTTACATTCTTGCAAGTTGCATGCTTTACTTTCCGCTGCTCATAGACTCTTTGCATGCTTGCTTGAATTGTGTTAAGATTGCTTGACTTGTGCTAAGATAGCTAAAATCTGCCAAAGACTAAAATTGGGAAAAAGGATAGATTTTTATTTAGTCAAGTAGTCTAATCACCCCCCTCTAGACATACTTTCGATCCTACACCTGTCGCATAACATCTGATCGATGTCTTTCAACTTGAAGTTGAGACTCAAGAAGCCAAACCGATTCAGGCAGCGAGTTCGAAGAGCCGATGCCAGCAGTAGTAGCTAGTAACTCGAACACTACATCAAGACAGGACTTTGGGGTTGTTTCAGTGTCTTCAATATAGTTTTTATCAGCTTTCTTGGAGAACAACAGGGATGTCTCACTATCTTGAACCTGATCTGCATTACTTCCTTTACCATTGCATAATGGGGTACTCTTCTCCAATATTTTATCCGCGTTCTAAAGGAGAAACAAACAGACACATCACAGGTTTACAATGTAGTATATGAAACTCATTTTGGTAAACCAGTTCAGTAGTAAGGTGGACAGGATAACAACATGAAAAAAACATATATCTATCTAGTATGGTCACTGTATGGTCTATATCATTCTAGTTTATGTTGCCAAATCAAGATAGATATTGTTCGAATCATATCTATTTAAGGCAAAGTAGCATAGAATAATATAAGTGTGGGAAACTACATAGCAATAACAACACTTGTAATGTGCATGGCATGAGAACATAAATGTTTATTCAATTGAAACTGAAATCAACATAGAGCAAGTTACAACAGCAAACACGTTAAAGAAACAGGTTTAAAACATACCTGTTGCGCCATTGGAGTTTCAATTGCATCCTTCAAATCTGAAATTAGTTGGTATGAGTAAACACAGTGATGCAAGAGCAAAGTAGTATGAACCATAGCTACAGAACCTGACCTGAGAACAATTCTTCTTTTGCTTTAAGCGTTGACTTGGGGCTTGGATTGGTGGTCCTCGTGCTTTGGGCGCTGCAGTTTCCTTACTAACTGCTTGTGTTTGGGTGATTTGTGGTGGAGACGGTGCCGTGTCAACGGGAACTGGGTTACTATCTGCTGGGGTTGGGGTTAGAAGGGGTGTAGCTGGTTCTCTGTCCAACTGGGTAGGGGTACAATCTGCGTGAGTCTGGGTTATGTGTGGTGGGGCTGGTTCTTGGGCAAGTACAACCGTGGTTCTATCTCCATCGACAGGTAGCACGACCTTTTCTGAAGACCGTGTTTTTACTCCCACAGATACTGCCATCACCTCCTCCAATTGAAATGGCTGATAAGCATGAAAAGTAATTGAATGTACAGACATTGTAAGATAGACAGGTGCAATGGATAGTAGGGAAGAAAACAGGGCATGAAATAATTCACATTTATGTTGTCTAACCAAACAGAATAGTAGGACATACTTTCAAATGTATGATGGCTAATTAAACAGGATAGCATGACACAATTTCGCATGTATGATGGCTAACTAAACATGATAGAATGACATACTTCAAAATATGATGACTATGTAAACAGGATGACATGATATAACTATACGATGTGTCTATTAAAGTGGTTGGCATGCCATAAATCACAAACATGCCGTCGATGGAAACATGATGGCATGATATAATTCACAGATAGAATGACATAATTCAAAATATGATGACTATGTGAACAGGATGAGATGATATAACTATATTATGTCTTTAGAAAATGGGTTGGCATGCCATAATTTAGATACATGCTGTCTATGTAAACATCATGGCATGATATAATTCAAATATATGATTTATATACTAAGGAAGTGAGCAGAGGGCAATTGCATATATGATGTGTCAACTAAGGAGATGACATTCAATATCGTGTATATGATGTAAAAATAAGCATTGCAATACAACATATGCATGATATGAGTAATATAACCCTGCCAAGTTTGAGCATACACCTCAGGGGGATAATAGGACTGGTCATCTGCCTCTGAATCATCCTCTGAAGAGCTATATGTAACCAGCAACATATCTGCTTCACCAGGTAGCATTGTCTGCTCTGAAGACCTTGTTTTCACTCCAGATTTCTCCATCACCAATTCAAATGGCTGATGCACAGGAAGAGCAGTTGAATATACAAACATTGTCGACAAAAGCAATGAGAAATACAAAAAAGGACGACATGATATAATTCACATATATGATGCTTGGCTAAAGAGCATGGCATTGCATAATTCACATATATAATGCCTTGCAACAAGATAGCATTGCATAATTCACATATATAATGTCTTGCAAAAAGATGGCATTGCATAATTCACATATATGGTAATTAGACACTAAACATGTGGCATTCACACAAATCATGTCTAAACTAAGGAAATGACATAGCAATGCAAGATACCATACACATGATATGAGCAACATAACCCTGCCAAGTTAGAGCATGCACCTCGGGGGGGGGGATAGGACTGGTCATCTGTCTCTGAATCCTCCTCTAAGGAGCTATCTGTAACCAGCAAGACATGCGCTTTGTCAGATAGCATTGTCTGCTCTGAAGACCTTGTTTCCACTCCAGATTTTTCCATGGCCATGCCGAATGGCTGATGCACAGGAAGAGTAATTGAATGTACTAAAACTATTGACAAATTTAACACGTAATAAAAAATGATGTCGTGATATAATTCACATATAAGATGACTGGCTAACCAGGGTGGCATTGCAAAATTCACATATATGATGCCTGGCTAAACAAGATGGCATTGCATGATTCACATATACGATGAAGAAACTAAACAGATGGCATTGACATAAAGCATGTCTAAACTAAGCAGATGACATCTTTGATGTATATGGTAAGCAATGCAAGGCACCATATGCATGATATTACCAACATCAGCATGCCAAGTTAGAGCGAAGACCTCATGGGGTAAATAGGAGTGGTCTTGTACTTCTGAATCCCCCTCAGAACAGTTATCTTCCTCTTGATTACGACCCGAAATGGGTGGAGGGGGGGCTGCCTTTGCGCCCACCATGGAGTGACATCTGCATGAAATTGTATTGCCACGCAAGGCTCGTCTCTTTTGCTCTACATGTTCAGTTACATTGTGTACAATAACTGATATGCATAGGAATAAAACATAGTGAGATTATGTAAGGAGTGCATACACAAATCCAGAGTGAAGGTAGCAAACTGTGGATAGACCCAAAACCAATGATAGCAGGCAGATAATAGCTTTAGTTAAAAAAATACAGATAATGGCTCCTTTAATGTTTGTTTGCACCCAACATGAAACTCATAGTAGACACTCGAGATTAACCAGATAGTAGACAGATAGTACTGATTGCTGCCCCAATATGTACCCCACAACCATTTAAAAATTCAAGTTTCAGCATAAGTTTGGACCTGAGTCGGAGTCTAATGGGTGAACATGATGATAAAGTAGCATGTCATCATATTAAGCAATGCATAACGTAAGCACACACGGAAGAGTGCGACCTCTCTTGCGGACCCGTGTAGTCCTCAAGGTCATCTGCTCAGTTGATGATGGTAATGCAGTTGTCGTGGCTGGCAGCGGCGGGGAAGAAGATCTGAGGCGGCGAAAGACAATCTGGAGAGTGGATCCCTGCTGTGGTGAACCCTTCCGTCGTTGGAGTAGCTGAGCTGGGGTGGAACACAGCACTGCAGGAGCAGGACAAACCACACAAGGTTTTCTTTGACACATATTTGTAAAGAAGTAATTGTGTAAGGGCTCGTTTGAATTTGAGGATTCTAACAATGCAGAGATAGGAAATAGACAGGAATAGGATAGGAATGCACGTGCAAAACAGAGAATTTAAAAACACAGGATTTCTACCAATCTGGGTGTTTGGTTCACAAGAATTGGAAGATCACATGATGCAAAGAAGCATGGTGAGATTAAGTCAAACCACAAGAAGTGTACAACCTCTTTGGCGAAGCCATGTCGATCTCAGCGTGATTGGGTTGGCCGGTGAGGATGCTCCCGCTGACTTGGCTGTCGGAGGAGGGGAAGAAGATCTTAGGCGTCTGGAGATGGAGCCCGAGGTACTGCTCCGCTGTGATGGAGGGTTTCATCGTTGGAGCAGCTCCGGTGAGTTGTACGACGCCGAGGCTGAAGCAGGACAAGAGAGACAATGTTAACCTGAGTGGAATTCTAATAGCATCTCCAATAGATGACATAAAATACATAACCACAAAGTGCTAGATGTATACATCATCCGCTCATCTCTGAACTTAACTGTCGAAACTGAATTTAACTGTCGAAACTGAACTTAACTGTCGAAAACTGAATTTTTCTATCGAAACTGAATTTTACTGTCGGAACTGAACGCACTAGAGGTGAGGCTACAAGTTAGTCGACTGACTTTTTCATCTTTGGTCAGTCGATTTTGCAGCCATTGGATACGAAATCAAGGGCCTGCAGTTCATCTTCAACCTCCACCCCCCCTGAGCCGCCAGCCACCACCGACCAAACAGCTGCCCCCCGCCGCCCGCGGCCGGCAGTGCGCCGCCCCGCCCACCACGAAAACACTCCCCACCGCCCCGGCCATCCCAGTAGCCCCCCCGTGCCGAGCTTTTTCTCCGGCAATCCCCATGCCACCGCCCCACCACCGCCGGTGACCACCGCCCCCACCTTGAACCCTAAGATAGATAGTAGGGTACCTCTCCGACGAGCCCCCCTCCCTGCTGCGGCTGGTTCTTCCTTAACTCCGGTGAGCCCCCTCCCCGCTGCGGCTGGTTCTTCCTTAACTCCGGCGAGCCCCCCACCCCCTGAAAATCGACTGACCCAAAAGTCGATTCAGTCGACTGAAGTGTAGCTAAATCAGAGCAGCCTCGCAAGCAAGAGCGAGAGCGAGAGCAGCAGCGCGAGCGCGAGCAAGAGCAGACCAGGCAGGGGACCGAGAGCAAGAGCAGAGCAACAATGCGAGTGAGAGCTAAAGCAGCAGCAACTCCTACTGATGTGGACGTCGCCGCCGAGGGAGCGATGCCGTGGAGGAAGTGGTCGGCGCTGCTGCCGTGGATGGAGCCGCGCCGTGTCGGCTCGGGACTGAGCGCCGGCAGCACCATGAGATCGAATCAAGAAGAAAATGTGGAAATTAGTGTACAACCTCTTTGGTGGCGCCGATTAGGCCGCAGCTTCATCCGAGGAAGCGGTGATGATGATGCTCTTCCGGTGGTGCAGGTGAAGACGGCGGTGTGGGAATGGAGGTGGCGCGAAAGACGAGGGGAATGTCGGGGAAGCTCCATGGAGGTGGAGGACTGGGTGGCTGAACCGGCGGGACGACCAGATCGACGACGGATCCTCATCCGATACGGTGGATGAGGGACGTCGAGGTGTTGCTGTGGACGACGTCGTCGAGGAAGAGGCACCGACTGGGTGGCGGACGGAGGAGGGTGTGGGGCTTCGCAGGTTTTGCCGACCTCGGTGTACGAATGGGTGGGCGGATGGATGGGAGTGGGGAACCATGGCTTAGGGACGCGCTTGTCCGAAATGTGGGATAAGTTATGAAAGTACCCCCACCAATTTGAGGCGGTTCTTTCGGTTCAGGGGTATCACGGGCATTTCATGTGTCGGGATTTCACAGGAGGTGGGAGTTTTCACGCGCGTTGTAATTTTGGAATAGCAAGGCGTGGGTTGAGATGGAGGGAGTTTTCGGAGCACAACGAGACAAAGATATATCTTAAATATTTCAGGCTAACAAGGCGCAGGTTGAAATTTCTGAACAAGCCAAACATGTACTGTACCAAATCAATTCGCACTACAAATGTCATTCAAAACTTTGAATTCATGTTATGTTCAATTAAAATATTTCGTTACGTGTATAATGCATGCAACCTAGTACTCAAACGAACGTTTTAGTGCATTCCAAACGTATATACTACCGCTTCAATATGAACTAAATTTGAATTCGTTTCTCTATTTGAATAAGATCTACAATAATGATTGTTGTGAAGTCAAAGCATTTGAATTCATTTCTCTGTTTTAATAAGATCTATAATCATCATTATTGTCAAGTTAAACCATCGTTTGTGTATTATATTCACAACACACCACATGATTAGTCTCGAGTTACATATGAACTATGTGTACTATATGAACTCGAACTCAATTTTTTGAATCCACTTTATGTTGATTTCAAATCATAGTACATTTCAAGCTCTAGCTAGATCTTCACGAACTAAACCATGTCTCATATGTATAATGTGTTTATCACATTATGTATGGTGCCCCGCCCCCTACGCCTACAAGTATTTAGATGTGAGTTGCAAACACCACACATTACCACAAATTCAAATAAAATATGAGAATGTTCGATATATAGTATGGTTTAGATTGTTCAATATTTAGTTGTAAGCTGAAAACGCCACACATTATCACAAATTCAAATAAAATTTGAGATTGTTCGATGTATATTATGGTTTAGATTGTTCGACATTTAGCTGTGAGTTGCAAACGCCATGCATCATCACATTATGGTATAACATGTGCAAAAACCACAACACGCGTATCACCGCTATATTCATGCATGCATATGTTTAAAACACTATGATCTCCTATTCAAATATATGAATCCACTTTCATATCAAATTATGATCTTTGTTAGTCTCTTACACCCACACAATCCTCTAACCTTTGTAGCTACCACTAACTTTCTCTCGTGCATGCACACGCCCTCCTCGCCCTCCCCCTCCCTCAACATTCTATCCATCGCGCACATTCATTTTATTTTCTTTAGGTCGTTCTTCCATAGTCTCCACAACTCCTTTGTGACACACACTGATCGATAAACCTCTCCAGCGATGTCTGCCTACAACATACACACGCACCTTCAATCTCCTCCTTTATGTGTCCTTGCCTCGTGTCTCTCATACGGTCCCACACACGTGTAAACTCTCACCCCTCTTTTCATCGATCTCACAACCGCACACTCCTCCCCCTATCTAGCTAGTAGCTGGGCCTCTCGCACCACCTCCTAGCTCCATTCTCTATGTCTATCCGTCTCGCCGGGCCTTATTTACCTCTAACAAATGGACGTACACCGACCAATCTCCCGCTATACATATAGCTAGATAGGTCCTTATAACTCGTTTTCCCCACGCGTCGATCGATCTACCTCATTAGTTATGTCTCTCCCTTCCTCCGACAAACAACAATTGATCTACCGATCTAGTTAGGTTTGCTTACCAAACACATGGTTCCCCTTCATCATCCATGGATGTGTCCCGACAGATCTATCAAGCACAGGCACGCACAGAAACACATCCCCACTCTTATTGATAATATTGCAGTTCCACCCTCAGTTTGTCTAGTAGGCCTCTCCCACCATCTTCGAGAAGCAACTCCATCACCCATCCAACACTCTACCCCTCTCCCTCCCCCCCTCTCTCTCTCCTCTCTCTCTCTCTGTCCCATCCTATTTCCCGTCCTTCAGTTATGTATGGATGTCGACCGATCTTCCTCAAGACATAGCTGGGTCTCTCCTTCTCAACACATATACGAGTCATTCTACCTCTATAGTTAGGCCTCTACCTACCCCTCCCCCACCCCCCCCCCCCCCCCCCACACACCCATACATCGAGCGCTCTAGTCATGTCTCCCTGCCACACACAAACTTGACATGTGCCCTCTGACATTCCGGTAGCTAGGTCAGTCGCCCTATATCTTTGACTTGCACACACACACAATTTCGATGGCTCTCTTCATCGATCTCGCACCCACCCACTTGATCCCCTCTTCGACTCTATCGATATCTATGACCCCTCCCTCTCTTCTCATGGATCGCCCGACCCTCTATATATGATATGGATAGGCCTCCATTTCACACACCTTGCATGCAAAATTTTGTTTGAGATGTCATCGACACATATTCCCACAAATACATTCACGAAATCAACCTCCCCCCAAAACAAAAAATACTCACGAACGCACAAGCCATTTGTCTAGGTTTGTATCTCTCACACACACCCACGTAGGTGGGGGACGTGCACATAGAGAAGAGGTGCACGCACGGCGCACGTACTCCCGTCTCTTTCCCAACCACACCGCGCGGGTACACGGTGGAGCTCATTTCTGTACGAAAAGGCAGCCCACGTGGTAATTTGACACGTGTACTGGTCTTCCACTAGATGGAGGGAGGATCATCTACCACGGGTGAACAAACAAATTGTGACTTGACGCGTTATGTTAAAAAAGAGGCAAACTATGTGGGGCCTACCTTAGAGGCAAGGCTCTATACATTGGAGTACTTTTGATGTGTCCCGTCAACTCGCAGAACAAGGAGAAGCTTTCTTGTACGCCGTCTCCCCCGCCCACGGGCGCAGTGGCTTGCAGGATGAGGTGAAGCTTGCTTACTACGCCTTACGCCCGCTCCCTCGCCCACACGCGCGGTGGCTCGCAGGACGAGGGGAAAGTTTTAGTAGTACTCCCTTCGTTTACTCCTCGTCCCTACCTTGGTTAGATAGATTATCATATTGTTTGGAATATATGTCCTTTAGTAGATTTCAATATGAACTACTAGTACATACTCCAAACACTGATGTATATAGACGTATTTTAGAGTGTAGATTCACTCATTTTGCTCCGTATGTAGTCCATATTGAAACGGACGTAATAGTACGCACTCTCCCTCGCCCCTCGACCCTCGCCACGTGGTGGACGTGCAGCAATTCATTTGATCTCATATAGCCAGAACGATATATACCGTAGTACTATTATTGCTCGACTTCCCGAAGAGGCGAAGAGCCAATCGCAAGGTTAATAGTTTGGAGATGCCAAGCGCAAGGTTTATAGGAGAACGAGTAGTAGGTGCCACGTCATTTATAAATAAAGTTTTTTTCTTCAATGGCACATACGCTAAATAGGTTCATATGGAGAGAAAAGGAAATCGCTCCACTATATACATAGGCAGGACGAGCCTACACGGTTGCTTGCTGGGGTTGCTCTCTTCAGTTTTCACACTCTCTCACACAAAACCATTGTGGCCACATCTCTAACATCCCGGCGGATCACGTCCACCGGGGGAAGGGGTGGATGCTTAGTGTAGATGCGGTCGCCGTCGCCGATGGCGAAAACCTACTGCCGGCACGTCCCGATCAGGGGTCCCCGCCATTCTCTCTCACAAAAGCCGGTGAGGTTGCCTTCGTCCATTTCTCACTGCTGCGACGTGGGTAGTTGCCTCCTCCCGCCGCCCTCCTCTAGGTTGAGCTACGTCCCGACATCCCTCAGGTATAACTCCCTTTACAGCCGGCTTGCACCACTGCTCCAACTGCCCACATCACTCCATGTGGATATTTCTCTACTTATTTGCCCCGCACATACCTCTACTGGCTCTACGTACTGTATTTATGATGAGTTTATGTCTCATCAACTAGTCCCAGTAATCTTATTCTAATCACACTTCTTCAATTTCTTTGCCACAAGGATGCTCATCTCGATTTTGGTGAAACTGCACAAAATGATCCGATGGTTAAAGGGTTGCAAACTTCATTTCTTAGGAAGCGCCGACATTGCCAGCAAATTAAAGCCTGGTTAGGGTTTACGGTTCAAGGGCTAGGGCCTGCATGGATCGTTTTTTTCTTTAGTTGTCTCTGTTTCAATGGCTAGGGACTACATGAGTAGTAGTAGTACTGTGCGCCTTATGCCCGCTCCCTCGCCCACGCGCGTGGTGGCTCGTAGGAAGAGGAGAAAATTTTACTACTCCCTCCGTTTACTCCTCGTCCCTACTACCTTGGTTAGAGAGATTATCATATTGTTTGGAATATATATGTCCTTTAGTAGATTTCAATATGAACTACTAGTACATACTCCAAACACTGATGTATATAGACGTATTTTAGAGTGTAGATTCACTCATTTTGCTACGTATGTAGCATAAAGTTGAGACACTTATTTGGAACGGAGGGAGTACATATTTGCTATGATCTGTCAATCATTCAGATGCAATAGCATGCATGTTAGTCTCCTTTGTATTTGATGAAATGTTGCAACGGGCAACCTTGGACGCAAGATACATGTAACAGAAGCTGGAAGCTTCATAGCATTGTACTATCTCGCTGATAAATTACAGTGCATACTATACAAGTACTTCCTCCGTTCCTAAATATAAGTCTTTGTAGAGATTTCACCATGAACCACATACGGATGTATATAGATGCATTTTAAGTGTAGATTCATTCATTTTGTTCCGTATGTAGTCCACCTAGTGGAATCTCTACAAAGACTTATATTTAGGAATGGAGGGAGTCCTATGTAAAGAGTTAGGTGTCGCATGGTGTCCAGAAAATATGGTGACAGTGTGAGGTGGGCCATGTAATCACTAAGCCTGCGTGTTTTCACTGCTCTTGCACTCCTCTGCCGTAAGAATGGAGAAAATTGTAATCTAGTAGTACCTCCTTTCGCCGAAAGCGTGGGACATCCAGCAGTCCTACCACCTCAGTAATAATGACCAATGAGCCATCAAATCACATAGACCCAGCAGTAAGTTGGACGGACAAAGCAACCATCACTCTTGAATCCGCTTCTCCCTTCAACGCAGGTGCCAGTGAGAGGTCGCGTCCGCACTGCCCGAGCATGAATGCGGCACCGATTCTGTGGAGCGGCGCTGACCGTTTCGGGCGGGAAGCGCGCGCGGGCGATGGAGGGGCTTTGGGTGGGCCAGGCTGGTCAGGAGCGGGCGTGGCAGCTGTCCGCCTATCCCTACCGGACGCCCGGAAAGGAGAGGATGCACTGACTCTCGCGGCTAAAATCGTACACTACACACCATCTCTCTGTAGGAGTAGGTCGATCTGTCGCTCTCTCTAACACACACATGCTGTTAAACACACACATACGCACACGCACACACAGGTTCATAGAATAGGAAAATCGTGCGAGTGCGAAGCCACAGGAAGTTAGATACAAATGGAGTACGTACAAGAAGAGAAGAGGTGATGAATATTCCATCAAACCTGGACTGAGGAGTAGTACTCCCTCCGTCTAGGTGTTAAGTCATCCTACGGAAATCAGATATTCCCAAAATGTTTAGGCATCATCCATTAACTTCGCATCTCAATCCCCTCCTAGCCTCGTTGCTAGCGAGCGTTGTTACTTAGGGAGCGTTTGGATCCTTAGCAAGAACAGCTTATAGCATAGCCGGACAAGGTTAGGCGTTTGGAACTATTAAAATATGTTAGCTTTTGTGGGCCAACTAGCTTGGATGGGCTAGAAAAACCTTGCTAGCTCAGGAGAGCCAGATCGGCTCGCTTCCGATGGCAAACTTCGCTTAGTAGTAACATAGACTAGTAACGTATGCATGTTGTACTAGTCCAAGTTACTCACCACTATGACCAGCCTAAGCAATGTAACCAAACGCTCCTTACTCTGCCTTGTTATCTCCCCCGGAAACCCAATGCATGGAGCGCAACTATGCGTTGATCAGTCAAGAAATCAAAGTCGGCTTACATGCGAGTTAATATGTGGTCCTGCATGGTAGCTAAAACGGCATCTCTTAGTTATTTGGATTAGGCTGCCCGTAATGGGAGTATCATACGTAGTATCATGCATGCCAACTAAGCAATTTTGATGAGGTGGCATAGTATTGAATGAAGAAAGAGAGACTTGAGTATCATATCATGATACCATATCATATTAAATGATGTGCTACTTTGTGTCATGCATGGCAATAAATATAGTCCTCTATGATACCAATATTTGATACTATGCATTACGGATGTAGTATCATAGACTAGTATCATATGCATGATACTAGTATATGATACTCCCCATTACAACCAGCCTTAATTGTTGCGTTTAGAGATACAAATCAGGGCTTTGATTGGTGGAATGACTGGTCAAGTTTCTCCTTCTCCTCCAATCTGCTTGCACCTTGGTCCCGCTGCACCTTCTAACATGACTTATTACACCTAGACGAAGGGAGTCGTACAAGATACGGTGGCACACTGACTTAGGTCGAATACAAGTGCCCAAAATTGTGTGCATGTTATAATAAGGATTCACTTAAAATAGTACGTGAGCGAACAGAGGGATCAATTGGACAGTGTTCCCAAGCAGTAGCGAGATGTGTGAGGTAAGATACACCGCTGGCGCTTTTAAATTTTCTTATTAATTTGTTTGTTTCACCCTCTGACTGGTGGGACCGAACGTACTACGTGGAGAGAGGTAAGGTGACTAAGGCTGCATTATTTCTGCACCACTGTGGATAGTCTTACCACCAAAGCCACATGACACGTTTATGATTTAAATCCCAATGACTACCACACAAAAAACACGGCATGCTTGTCACACGAATGCAGGAATGTATAAAAGGTTATTTTCCTCTCGTTGAACATAATGGGAGGGTTGTGTAGCTGGTTAGCCTGTTCGCTCATCAAACTTGAGGTCTCGGGTTCGATAACTACACTTGAGCATAATTCGTGCCAGGAGGATTCTTTGACCGGTCAAAATGGATGGATACGGAGCTATACGATCTCGTAGTGACCGTATAATCACCTCATCATGTATAAGCTGCAGCCTCGGTGCTTGTTTTCTAGGGTTTGCACTCTTCACACTTTCTCTAGTATATATATACACGCTGGAGCCTCAACGCTTGCAGTTGCTCTCTTCACACTCTCTCACCCTCTCCAGATCTAAACAAGACTTCGTTGGTCTCTCTCTCTCCCCTCATAGCTGGTCTGCTTGTAGTTGCTCTCTTCACACTCTCTCACCCTCTCCAGATCTAAACAAGACTTCGTTGGCCTCTCTCTCTCTCCCCTCACTGCTGGTTAAAGATCCGGTAGGATCCGTCCACCGGGAAGGGAAGGAGGCTTAACGATGTCGCCGTTGGTGAGGGAGGGAATCCACTACCGGTGCAACTGTTCACTTTCACCCAGCGGTGGCGCGGGAGGGCCTCCGACCCCTTCTTCTTCGCCGTCGTACATAGTGTAGGTCGAACGGCCTCTGGTCGCCCACCGAACCACATCCCAAGAACCTTAAGGTATAATTTACTTATTCCACATGCATTGCTCTAGCTGCATGTGGGCTTTTTCTGCTTCTGCACTCGAATCTAGGTGTTGGATCAAATAGGAAAGTAGTGGGGAAAGTTGTATACCATGAATCTAGGACGTGGTTCAAAGAGGAAAGGAATGGGGGAAAGTAGTGGGAAAAGTTGTATAGCATGAATCTAGGACGTGGTTCAAAAAGGAAAGGAAGGGGGAAAGTAGTGGGGAAAGTTGTATCACATGAATCTAAGACGTGGTTCAAAGAGGACAGGAATGGGGGAAAGTAGTGGGGAAAGTTGTATAGCATAAATCTAGGACGTGGTTCATAGAGGAAAGGAAGTGGGGAAAGTACTAGTACAGACTGGCTATCCAGCACCTACGTTGGTCGAAAAGGGAAAACAATGACAAACACAGTACGCACATCTGTAACGAACTGATCTTTTGTTTTGGGGGACAAGGCTGTAGAGTTTGAGCAGGACTAGATTTGCTGCGCTCACATAGGGAAAGGTGTCTAAAGATAACAAAACTGGGACCAACACAAATATGCTCCTTGGTTGTTTGTTCTTTGTTGCAACAGACTGTGCATCACCCCAGTACATCGGTAGATGCACATGGTGCTGGTGCGTCCACTGTCCCGTGCAACTCTTTAGCTGTTGTTAATCTAAGGCCCTGTTTGGTTAAAAACTCCCTAGTCCCTACCTGCTTGGTTCTAGGGACTAAACATGGACTAGAGATTATTAAATGACATGATAAAAGACCATGTTACCCCTAGTAGTGAACTAATAGAGACAAGGTGCGATGCGTGGCAGGGGCAACTGTTGGAAAAAGTCCCAAAAGGACTCTCCCTCGGGGTCTTCTTTCTTTAGTCCCAAATGCCCACTTTTAGTCCCTAAAAGTCCCTACTATTTGGTTTAGATGGGACTGACACAGAGTTTTTTTAGTCCCTCCACCAAAATATCCCTGTAAACAAGCACCCTCTAATAATGCCGCTGGAAAATTGATGCAATGCCATAGTTAAAAGCAAATTACATGTTTAATGAATTTTATTATTAATATAATCTCTCTGTTAATATTAATCAATGCCACCGTTTGAGAAATGCTACTGTCTTGCTTTCTTTCCCATTTAGATACGTTAGATGCTTCTTTTTGTTGGCTTCTGTGTCATCCACCGTTATTGACCACTAGTTGTTTCCTTTGCACCTCTGTGTAAACAGGCTTATCTACTTCACCTCGTTGCCATTGTGACCTTTTGTTGCACTGCACAAAACACTTCTGTTTTAAGAGTGCTTTGTGCAGTTCAACCAAAGTGTCACACCGACAACGTTGCTTGATTGCTTGATCTTAGTGGAACTGTACAAGAGGAGATCTTACTTCCTATCCGTGTTGGCAAATTTGGTTCAGATCTTCTTCTTATGAGTTGTTTGAATTCCGCGTCATGAGAGGTTAGTACTAGCCTTCTTTCACATGATTCTGCAGTGTGCTTTCATATGTTGTGCTACTTGTATGGTAATGTTGCTTGATTTTTAGTGAACTGCACAAATGGAGACAAGACTTCCATTCAAAGAAGATCCCTGTTTGCACAACTGTTGGCCTGTATTTTGCCACTTTCATCAGAAAATTAATGTCATTGTTTAGTGCTATACTTGTGCAACCTAATTGACATGCCAAATCTTACATTGAAGGCGAAGCTTGTCTGTCATTGAACCAAGTGATGAAGGGGAAGAACAAGCGGAAGAAAAAAAAATCAACTCCTGGTGCTGTAATGAAGCATTGGAACTGTGATGACACAAGTAATGATATAGTTTTGCATCTTAATTTATTGTTATGGCTGGAATGAGCAATTGTTTTGCCACTAATTTTAAGCCACTCTTAATGTAATACGTAATTATCTCTACTTGTGCAAATAGGGATCTTCTTTGAAGATACCATATATTTTAGTGGAACTGCACAAGAAGATGTTGGAAACATTAATCTAATCGAGGAGTATATAGTAAGCATGGCCACCACAGTAGATAGCAACAGATGGTTTTGGAGAAGTGCTTCATCTGTATGCTCTACACAATAAGCCTCCTGACAAAGGTTGGTACTCGCCCACTGATTTCATCCATATGATTGAGCTTTGTCATCTCTATTAGTGTTGTGCTACTGTTTAGATACTGTCATCAAAAAGTGGTATTGTCCTTGAGAAGTGCTTCATCTGTGCTGTTTTAAATATTTCCTTTCCTTTTTTTCAAGAAAACAGGGATGCTAGCATTTAGTTATCCTCTTGTATTTGCACAACAGGATCATCCTCCTCCGAAGGAGAATATCGAGTACGTGAAGTGACTAGTTCCGATTATGCCAGGATGAAGAAGCCCTGTCTATCTTCTCATCAGAAGGAGCAGTTGAAGGATGGTTACATTACCCCCCACAAGACCAAACTAACTTCAGCTCAGAAGTACTGACAAATCTCCATTTTCTTGTTGTGATGCGTGAGTACAATGTTGTTCTAGGATTCTTTCCGGTGAGTTCCATTTTTATAAAAGTGTGCTCTACATGGACCATGTAGGTGCCTGTTTAAACTGTCAATTCATAGTATAGTTTGCTTTATACTAATCACTTTTTTGTATTTGTGCAAACAGGGGTGCCCAGCTTGATTTCAATGGGAACTGCACAAAATGTTCATGAATTCATCGGATCATTCATTTCCACCACAAGAAAGGAGGTGCCAATAAGTTCAAGGCGTTGCAACATATAAGGGCGAAATCATACAAGCTACACGCGAATTTGGTTGATTTTGGTGGAACTACACAAAAAGAACAGCTGGTTTATTTAGCACGAGGTGCCATGTCAATATCCGAACTGATGGCAAACCCTGCCCATTCCACAATCGTAGGCATTTGATATTTTGGAATGGGAAAACCTTGTCAAATTTTGCTCATTGATTTTAGCAAGACATGCGTTTGATATTTTGAATGGGACGCCCTTTGCTGTCAGCAGCGTCGATCCATTTTTTCTTTATTATTTAGTTGTGAAGTAAATATTGGCTTTGACATGTGAATCCCTGAGATGCATAATCATCGATTGTTTTGAATGTTCTCTATGAATTGTCAGGCCTGTGTGTTTGATTGCAATGTACAAGAACACTAAAAAGCTGCTTAAACTCTTTGTACTCCTCTGTTCCTTTTTACTTCGCATTGTGAAAGTGCATACTTTTTTTCTATAAGATTGGTCAAAGTAGAGATACTTTGCCTGCAGACAAAACTTGTATGCAGACTTGAAAGGACCGGAGGGAGTACATGTGAAACTGCTGCAAACGAGGTGATCACCCTGGGAATAATGCTAGTACGTATTGTTTTGCATGTTCATCCAATGCCAGTGATACAAGAATTCGAACTAATCGAAATAAATTCATTCATACACGGTCAGATTTCATATAAACATGCCAGATTTCATTACATTTCATACATTCTTCAACTAAAAAGGGGTGCGCTGGAGGTATAATTAATTAACCGAAGCTACCCACAAGTGTTCGGCTGAGCCGAACAGAAGCTTCAGTGACTTAACTGCAGGTGTAGTTACGTAACTGACATGTGGCCCAGATGCCTGTTGGGCCCATGTGTCAGTCAGCCAACTGCACCAGCAGTTAAGTAGAAGCAACATCCTTCTCCAACATAGATCTCTGACTCCACGTCGCCGCCAAGAAGCTAACCGGCCGTCAGTGGTCAACCCGCCTAGCTTGTCATAGCGATTAGGGCAACTAAGAGCCCAATGATCAGGATCCCCACATGACAAACACCTTTCTTCTTGTCATTCTTCTTCTTGAAGTTCGTGTGTTGCACAACCTTGTTCTTCCCATCAAACTTTGCTTTACCATCAAACTTGCCCTTGTTCTTGAACTTGTGGGGCTGGAAGTTCTTCTTCTGTACCAGATTGGCACTAGATCCTCCCTCAATTCCTCGAGCACGTGTGTCCTTTGCTCCCGCCTTTTCTTCCACATCAGTGCCATGAGATCCACGAAGGAGGAAGCTTAGTGATGATACCTCCGGCAACAAACTTGTCCGGTAGCATACAACTGAAGTGCTCAAGTTCTCTAGCAAATGACTGTATCTCATGAGCTTGCTCAACCACAGAGCGTTCTTCAATCATCCTGTAATCATAGAATTTCTCCATGAGGTACAGCTCTATGCCAGCAACCGGAGGGTAGCAGCGGTGGCCTTACTTGGACCCGAGCGGCAACGACCTACCGTGTTCTACTCTTCCTCGTTTTCTGTGTGGCGCAACCTCGTTGGCAGCGGGGCGGGGCCTCGGCGGAGCCGGCGATGTCCTCTATCTTGTTGCCGGCGGGCGGCGCCTCGGCGGAGCGGGGTTAATCCTCCCCCTCATTGCTGGCAGGGTGGGTCCTCGGTGGAGCCGGCGGTGTCCTCTGCCTCGTTGTTTGTGCCGCGGGGCCTCGGCGGAGCAGGGCCTCGTCGACACCAATGAGCAGGGACTCGTCGGAGCCGGCATTGTCCTCTGCCTCGTCCTCGGTCTTGCCAAACAGCGCCTCGCCCGCTTCATCGCCCTCTTTGTAGGCGGCCGCAGCCTCCGCCACCCGCATGCGGTACCGTCAGTGCTCGAGGCGGCCCTCGCGGGTGGAGCGGTATGAGTCGAGCAGGGCCTCCTGCTCTGCCCGCTCTACGGCGATCTTCTCCTCCACCTGCAGGTGCTCCTGGAGGAGATGGTGGTTGTAGGCGGCGTCGGCCTGCGCCTCCCGGAACTGCTCCTCACGCTTCTGCCTCACCGTGTTCATATATTGGGCACGGGCCTCGTCGATGGTCATGGTGCAATGCACCGGCGAGGATGGCGCGGAGAAGGGGGTTGGCGCCGGATCATCGACTACCATGTTCTCCATTGGGACGTTGTCGTCCTTCGGTTGCTTGCCGTCCAGCCAGTCGGCAGCAATGGCTGCCATCTCCTTCTGGTCCGTCGTCCACCCGTCCCGAAGAGCGCTGGAGCGCAAGGAAGCCATGGTGGGCAGTAGTGCTATGGGCAGGAGAATAGGAACGGATGCGGATGGCTGCGGCTATGGTCGGCGCAACAGTTTATATAGCAATGGTGGGCGGCGGAGGGACGGACATGTGGCACCGGAGTAGCCGCCTCAGCAACCGCTTATCATTAATGTGAGCGGCAGAAGAACGGATAGATGACACTTGTGTTGTTTGAAGGCGGAGCAATCGCATGCACTGGGAAGCAGGGCAGGCGGCGCTGACTGTTTCGGTTGGAAAGCGCACGCGGGTGAGGGAGACGGTCTGGGTGGGCCAGGGCAGTCAGACTCGTGCTTGGCAGCGGGTCGGTCCAGCAGCCGGACATGCTGGCTCGCCAGCGACCTCGTCGAGCTGAGCGACGACAATCAGACGATGGACGTAGCTTTCGACCAGGAGCCGGCGCCACTGTCCAAGCCGGTTCATGCCATGTTCACCATAGAGCAGGTGCGGCCGCACTTCGACGCCCTAATGGCGGAAGAGCTACCAACGTAGGAGGACTTGTGCTGCAACCTCCGTCTCCTCAACGAGCACCGGTGAACAAGCGAACGACAATGTCGTCGTGGACATGTGGCCCTATGATCCTGGCTTCCCGAATGAGCAGCGGGCGCTGTATCAGACCATCCGTAGGGCCCGCAAGGCCCTCTTCGTCGTCCTTCAAGTTGTTGCGCTCGCCGTGGCGTCGCCGTCTCATGTTGTCAACATGGTCAACGAACATGAGGGTGAGGAGATGACTTTACTTGGAGAGGATGACAGTGGGGACCCACCAGGGCCATAGCCGCACGTACGCAAGTGCCTCCTTATCAGTATATAAAACTATATTTTTTTGCTTCCTCCTGGTTTCCTGACATCAAAGTCCCACACCATTGTCAACCTATGTAGTCAATAAACGAGAGAATTGCACAAGAAGCGGCCGACAGCTGGGACCAAGCAGCTCGAGCAGTATTTGTGTTTTTGAGGTGTGAGCACTGCAGAGTTTTTCTTGAGCGATGTTTAGCCCAGATATTAATTTTTCTCCTCTGAACAACAACGAAAACATCGCTGCAGCTATTAACTGGGCGGGCTGTGGCCCGTCTAGCCCAGGCCAGATATCCAGCCCAGGTATTAATTTTTTTCAAGCTGAAAATGGCTAGCCCGGCTATACTTTTTTAGGAATACCCACGCAAGGTCAAGTTGTTATTCTCCGCCCCGCCGGGCTGCAAATTTTTCCTAGGAGGGATGCATTAGGCTTAACAAGAAAATGAGCTTTAAGAATTAATAAATGGGATGTAATTATAAAAACTGGGCAGTAACTATAAAAAATGCACCAAACACGTAATTACTTTGTAAAATACTAGCACATATGCTTATGCGTTGCAACGGGAGGAAAAATAGTATGCACTTGATGTAGTGAGAATTATATGTGCAAGAAAAATCATGTATGCATGTCAAGAAGGAACATTTTGGTTCTGGGTTTCGCCGCGTGTGAAGTAATCAATCCGCTATTTTTTCATTCATTGATCGAGTGGATTTAAGAGTTTTATTAGATCATCGCATGCCAGAGAAGGTCCGTGAATTATTCAATCTATTTTTTCATTCATTCGACCAGATTTTAAGGCATGGAGTTCAATAATATGGAAATGAGGCGGGTCTTCTCTTTTCCATGTACAAGCCACCGATGTGTACCACCGGAGTTAATTGTCCTCCACTATTCTGTGTTCCTTGGTCGAGGGGATTTAAGGCTGAAGTTCCATAATGTGGGAGGTCGTCGGGTCTTTTCTTGTTCATGCATCTAGCTCACATAGTCGGGTCTTCTCTTCTCTTTGCCTCGAGTAGGAATCCTTGAGAAATTTAGGGCCCTTTTGTAGATAGTTCAGCTAGCAATTCATCCATCTAGCTCACGTACTGAATTTAATTCCGTTTTTCACAAAGCTCACGTATGAATCCATCCATCCTTCATTCAGTTCACTACATATAGTTTCGCACATGTATAAAAATTGTTACGACTGTATGTAAACGAGCAATATGGGACTATTGAACATATTTTATTTTCCTTATTTCCTAGGTAGCTGGGCTAGCTAAATTGCGTGGGGTGTGAAATTCTCAGACATCGAATTGACCTGTGTTTGTAAGGCATGAGTAAAAATCCAGAAAGAAAGATGAGTTGAAGGATCGTACTCACGATCTCAAACACCTGACACAGTGCTGCCATTGACTCGAATAAACATGTCCTTCTAACCAATGGACAACGTAAATATTTAAGAACATACCGCAACGTCAGATTTGAAACATTCTATGATTATTATTTTTACTTCTTAAAAAATAATTATTATTACGAATTGCTGAATATTCTTGGAAACATGAACTAATTTTGAAATCCCAAACAATTTTCAAAACTGCAATTTGTTTTTTGGAAGTTTCATACATTTTCATAAATACAGAAATAAAATTTGAAATGGGAAGATTTTCTAAAATTCACAAACATTTTTCAAAAACACAAACCTTTTATAGGAACACGCGCATTTTTTGAATTTTTAAACAATTTTCAAAAATGGGAACATGTTTACCTTTCACTTTTTTTAGAAATATGTAATTTTTAACGTGAACATTATTTGAATTTGTGATCATTCCTCTAAAGCAAGAATATTTTTCAAATTTGGAGCAGTTTTTTAAATGTAATTTTTTAAGAATCTTGGACAATTTTGGAAAATATTTTTTTTGAAAAAATGGGAACATTACTTTTCATTTAAAAATTTTAGTTTCCTTTTCCAGCTAGCTCACGTGCCAATACATCCATCCTTTGTCTGGAATAATAGATCCATACTTCATACATCTTATTACTACATGTAGTTTCACACACATTTATAAATTGGTACGACCCTATGTAAAGAGCAATACGGGGCTATTTAAAATATTTTTATGTTGAATTCGTGAACATTTCACTACAATAAGATTTTTTTTTTCGAATTTGGAACATTTTTAAAATACAATGTTTTTTAAATCTGAAACAATTATGTAAAACAGAAACATTTTTCTGTATTCAACAAATTTCAGAATGACAGTTCTTTTAATATCTGAACATTTTTAAAATGGGAATGAAAATTTTGGAATTCTGAACATTCTTCAAAATTTTGAACGAAATTAAAATTCTAAACATTTCATAGAAAAATTATTTGATAAAAAAAGTAAAAATAAACATAAATAAGATTAATAATGAAAAAGGAAAAAAGAAAGAGGAAAGAGGAAACAAAAAAGAGAAAGGAACATAAAATCTTAAATATAAAATGAACACAAAAAATGAAAACGGGCCGGCCCAGTCTAGGGCTATCTGTGCGAACCTCTGACTATCTGTCGCCCCGTGCGGCAAATATGAGTTTCCCAGCTGCGTGCGCAGGGAAATAAGTGGGCTGGCTTTACTGGGCTTTAGTGCGTGACCCATGTACGAAATCCTGGATAAACCATATTTCTTTTTCTAGCACATGGATGCACAAAAAATTAGTACCGCCTCGGATAGTAAAAAATTATGTTCGCCGGTGAACGGATGAAAAATTTGGAGAAACGCACCTTGCTTTATTAGTAGGTATAGATTATCTTTGGATATTGAAAATTTTAATTTCATTAATTGTTGCGAGCATAATGTTTCGTTGGATTTTTACGTAATATAAGTTTATATTGAAATGGTATTTAATCTGACTAGAAATTTCGGGATAAAAATATTTTGGATCCCATCAAAATGTGGGAAATTTTATTGAATTCTATTTTGAACGGTAGGTTGAAATGGGTTGTACTTTTAACAAACTGTAAATGGGCTATAGTAAATTTCATTAGAATTCAAAAATTGGCTACACATTCTTACAAATCCCAAATGGGCTATAAGTTCTCTGCCACACACTTGTGGCCTTACTAAGTGGACGCGTCCCCTCAAAAAAAAGAGAGTTGACCCGTATGCGATGCTTTGTCAACTTATAGTCAACATACGGTTCTAGCAGCAGCCGTTGGATGTCCATCCAACAGATGCCGTACTTCTTCTTCAATCTCGGATATTCTAGCTTCACCCGCCCAAAAAATGATTCCTCCCCCTGACATCTGGGGTACACCATTTCGGAAGCTGACCTGTGGGCCTACTAAGTTGACACGTACCAAGGGCTTTGTCAACTTAGTCAATATAAACGATTCTAGCTACAGTGACCGTACGATGTCCATCCAACGGCCGTCGTGCTTCTTCAACCTCTGGTCTTCTTGCTCCAGCCGCCCAAAGCAGCACCGGTCGTGCCGCCTGCTCCTGCCTCCCGTGGCCGATTGTGCTGCCGCGCAGGCCTCACCGCCCCTACTACTCCCACCGCTGGCCAGGGCATCCCTTCACTCACCCACACCCCCTGTTATTCTGCGGCGACGGCAGCCGAACCAGTGAACCCTCGTACTCCTCTCCGCGTGGGCATCCACTGCCGCGTCTTCCCCGGCTTCGCGTCGTCCCCTTCCTAGGCCTCGCCGTCGTCCACCGCCCTGGTGCTCTCGGCGCGGCGTTGTCAATGTGGTCAAGGAAGGACTTCCATCGGAAGAGTACTGTCATGGAGAGGCTGACAGCTAGGTCCACGGCAGCCGCAAGGAAGTGCCTCCTTATTACACGGAAAATAATTATTCCTCCACCTGATAGCAGGGACCCACCGGACAGGCCACCGTATTTGGTGAAAAAGACGTTTCCCCCCTGACTGCTGGGACCCATCGGACGGGCCAACGTATTTCGCGAAAAAAAGTTCCCCCCGCTGTCAGCTCGGACGCACCGGAGGTGCCTCCTTATTACGCACAAAAAAATGAATACTCCCCGTGCTAGTTGGGACCCACCTTGGTGGGAGGCTAACTTGTGGGCCTACTAAGTTGACGGGGACGGAGTGCTTTCTCAACTTAGTCAATATGAACGATTCTAGCTCCAGTGACCGTACGATGTCCATCCAACGGCCGTAGTGCTTCTTCAACCTCTACTCTTCTTGCTCCAGCCGCCCAAAGCAGCGCCGGTCGTGCCGCATGCTCCTACCTCCCGTGGCCGGCTATGTTGCCGTAGAGGCCTCACCGCCCCCCTACTATTCCCACCGCTGGCCAGGTCCTGCGGTGATGGCAGCCTCACACCGCAGCCGAACCAGTGAACCCTCATACCCCTCTCTGCGCGGGCTTCCACTGCCGCATCTTCCCCGGCTCCGCGCCGTCCCCTTCCTAGGCCTCGCCGCCGTCCACCGCCTCGGTGCTCTCGGTGCAGCATGGTCAACGTGGTCAAGGAACGACTTCCATCGGAAGAGTACTGTACGTGGAGAGGCTGGCAACTGGGTCCACGGCAGCCGCAAGGAAGTGCCTCCTTATTACGCGCAAAATAATTATTCCTCCACCTGACAGCAGGGATCCACCGTACGGGCAACTGTATTTCGCGAAAAAAACGTTTCCCCCTGACTACTGGGACCTACCAGCTACATCTTTGCATGCAAGGAAGTGCGTCCGGGCAAAAAAAAGATTCGCCCCCTGACTGTTGGGACCCACCAGCTACATCTTCGCACGCAAGGAAGTGCCTGACAGTCGGGACCCACCTGGTCGAAGTGTACGTAGCGTTGTCATTCTGGTCGCGAACGTGTACGTACATACTGGTCGATGTAGAGGCGCGCACGTGTCGTAGTACAGGCGCACACGTAGCATGTACACGTACGTACAACGACCAGTGTGCAAGAAATAAAATACGGCCACGTACATACATATGGGTAGGGTCTCGAATGCCTACTCACGCATACGTACGGCCAGGGCTCGTGTACATGGCTGGGTCGGAACAGAGAAACTACGTCGTCGTCGTGTTCATGAGGAGCCAACCGGCTGGGTCAGAATGGAATGTGTCGTCGTGTTCATCGGGAGGGCTTGGACAGAACAGCTGATGGAAACGAGGCATGGCGTACCACAGAGCGGAGGAAACGGCCTTGTGTTCGAACGGCCACAGTCGATACGGGATCCTGTTCATCAGGAGGGGTCTGGCGTACCGCAAAACGGAGGAAACGGACCTCCTACGGTTGAAACGGGGGTCCTGTTGATCGGGAGGGGTGTGGCATACCGCAAAACGAAGGAAACAGACTTGTGTTGGAGCGCTACGGTCGAAACGAGGGTCCTGTTCATCGGGAGGGGTGTGGCGTACCGCAAAACGGGACTCCACGGGATACTATTCATCTCCACCATCGACCCCCTCCAGCCTCCACGGGCTACTGTGTGACGCCCGGATAATTAAGCTACAGTGAACCTCCGCTAATGATGCCACGTCACCTCAGTTACTGCTGCTAATCCCTCGTTAGTTCAAAAACCGGTTCAAAATTCAAATTCCAAATATGGCATACAATAAAAGTTTTCAAACATTGAAACAAAAATGTTCGGGGTGAACCAAATATTGCATAGATAATTGTGGTGGAGAAACCAAACCTTGATAAAATGTTTAAGGGCTCTAAAATAATTAAAACAATAGTGAAAACAATTAAACAAATGCCTATTGAATTTTATAAAAATATTAAAACTATTTTATTATGGGTTAAGATTTAATCTAACAGTAGATTATTTATAAATACAAATTTAGGTACTAGTTATAATTTTTATAAATCTAAAAATAAAAGAAACTAGAAATAAAACAGTACAAGAAAATAAATAAAAGAAAAGATAAAAACATAAAACAAAATAGAAAAAAAGGAGAACTACCCCCCCCCACCGGGCTCGGGCCCAGCAGGCCACAGCCCCACTGGGCCAACCCACCCGGCCCCCCCATTATCCCCCCATCCCCTGAACCCTAGCCCACTACTCCACCACCCACACCCCCCACTCCTCTCATCCCCCCCGCTGGATCTGGATCGGGGCGACGCCCCCGACGACCACGCCCGTGTCCGCTGCCGCCCGAAGGCCTCCCCGTCGCCGGACCAGCACGCCGTCGCTGCTTGTCATCGTCGCCCGGAGCTCCTCCGCCCCGTCCTCCACGTCTCCCTCGCCGCCTCGCCTTCCCCAACTCCTCCCCATCGGTCTCCTGCGCGCCTCGCCATCCGATGCCGCGCCGCTGCGTCCCGAGGTCGTCGCCGTCACGTCCTCGCCGGACCGCCCCGTCCCCGCCTCTCCTTCGTCGGTCCTCCCCGAGCCTCAACGCCCCTCTCCCCGTCAGACGCCGGTGAGGCACCGCCCCACCTTCTTTCTCCTACGGTCACCGCGTCGCCGTCCCTCTCGTAGCAGCACTCGTCGCGCCCTGTGCGTGCCCCAAGGCCGCACGCGCGCCCGCACAGCAGCGCCCCGGCGTGACCTCACTCGCCTGCTGCTTCCCCCATCACTGCCCGCGCCTGGCCGCACCCTACGCCGCCTGCACGTGCGCTCGCGCGCCCACCTGCGCTGCTCCACCGCTGCCCCGCGCCTCGCTCGACATCCGCCTCGGCGCTGCTCGCAGCCGAGCCCGTAGCTCCTCCCCATGCCGCGCCCGCCTCGCCTCTGGCCGCCCTCCGCCGGCGCCGCCCGGCGGTGTTGCCGGCCCCGCGCCGTCCCATCCCCTCCTCCCGGTCGTGGCCCCCTGGCCGCGCCGTGTCGGTGCCCCCGCTGGCCTCGCCCCGCGCCCGGGCGTAGCGCCCCTCGGGCACGGGCGCCCGCTCGTTACGCCCAGCACCCGCTATGGCCCCCTGGGCAGATGACAGATGGGGCCCACGCCCCCTATCTTGTTAAAAATAAAAACGAAAAGAAAATGTAATTAAAAAATGAAAATAAGTAATTAGTTAATTAATTAAGTAAGTAACTAACTAATTAATTAGATAGGTAATTACTTAACTTAATTAACTCTGTTTAGTACTTAATTAACTTGATTAGTTAATTAAAACTGTTAATTAGTTGTGAGACTATGACGAACGGGACCCACGCGTCAGTTTGACCCAGTCAACGCCCTGTTGACTGCTGACGTCATGATGACGTCAGCGTGCACTGTTCTGGATAATTTTGGATTAAAATAATTAAATAAATGCTAAAAATGATTTTAATCTTTTAAAATTAATATAAAGTAAACCGTAGCTCAGATGGGAAAACTTTGTACATGAAAGTTGCTCAGAACGACGAGACGAATCCGAATACGCAGCCCGTTCGTCCGCCACGCATCCCTAGCATAGCGAACATGCAACTTTCCCCCTCCAATTCATCTGTCCGAAAATGCGGAACTCCGGGGATATTTTCTCGGATGTTTCCCCCCTTTGCCGGTACCACCTCATACCGCGTTAGGGCACCCCTAGCACCGCATATTGTCATGTTATGCCTTGTGATGCTTTGATTGCTTTGTTATTTATTGTATTCCCCCTCCGTTACTTCTTTCCGGTAGACCCTGAGACTGCCGGTGACCCCCCCTCCAGTTCGACTACGGTGTTGACGACACGTCCTCCTTGCCAGAGCAACCAGGCAAGCCCCCCCTTGATCACCAGATATCGCCTACTCTCCTCTATACTGCTTGCATTAGAGTAGTGTAGCATGTTACTGCTTTCCGTTATTCCTATCCTGATGCATAGCCTGTCCTTGCTACTACTGTTGTTACCATTACTTGCTATCCTACTGCTTAGTATAGGATGCTAGTGTTCCATCAGTGGCCCTACACTCTTGTCCGTCTGCCATGCTATACTACTGGGCCGTGATCACTTCAGGAGGTGATCACGGGCACATACAATATACTTTACACAGTTACCTTACCTGTGATACTGTTCGGAGATGGGGGCTGAAGGGGCAGGTGGCTCCATCCAGGTAGTGGTGGGCCTGGGTTCCCGACGGCCCCCGACTGTTACTTTGAGGCGGAGCGACAGGGCAGGTTGAGACCACCTAGGAGAGAGGTGGGCCTGGCCCTGGTCGGCGTTCGCGGATACTTAACATGTTTAACGAGATCTTGGTATTTGATCTGAGTCTGGCCACTGGCTTATACGCACTAACCATCTACGCGGGGACAGTTATGGGCACTCGACGTCGTGGTATCAGCCGAAGCCTTCGTGACGTCAGCAACGGAGCGGCGCGCGCTGGATTGGACTGGAACGCCTACTAGGCTAGGTCTGCTTCCGGCCGCCCACGCAACGTGCAGGTGTGCTAAGGGCGATGGGCCCAGACCCCTGGGCGCTTAGGTTTAGACCGGCGTGCTGACCTCTCTGTTGGTCTAGGTGGGGCTGCGACGTGTTGATCTTCCGAGGCCGGGCATGACCCAGAAAAGTGTGTCCGGCCAAATGGGATCGAGCGTGTTGGGTTATGTGGTGCACCCCTGCAGGGAAGTTAATCTATTCGAATAGCCGTGATCTTCGGTAACAGGACGACTTGGAGTTGTACCTTGACCTTATGACAACTAGAACCAGATACTTAATAAAACACACCCTTCCAAGTGCCAGATACAACCGGTGATCGCTCTCTCACAGGGCGACGAGGGGAGGATCAGCGGTTAGGATTATGCTATGCGATGCTACTTGGAGGACTTCAGTCTACTCTCTTCTACACGATGCAAGACGGAGGCTGCCAGAAGCGTAGACTTCGAAAGGATTAGTTATCCCCCTCTTATTCTGGCATTCTGCAGTTCAGTCCACATATGATACCCTTACTCCATTTGATACCCATGCATATGTAGTGTAGCTCCTTGCTTGCGAGTACTTTGGATGAGTACTCACGGTTGCTTTCTCCCCCTTTTCCCCCTTTTCCTTTCATTCTGGTTGTCGCAACCAGATGCTGGAGTCCAGGAGCCAGACGCCACCGTCAACGACGACTCCTACTACACCGGAGGTGCCTACTACTACGTGATGCCCGCTGACGATGACCAGGAGTAGTTAGGAGGATCCCAGGCAGGAGGCCTGCGCCTCTTTCGATCTGTATCCCATTTTGTGCTAGCCTTCTTAAGGCAAACTTGTTTAACTTATGTCTGTACTCAGATATTGTTGCTTCCGCTGACTCGTCTATGATCGAGCTCTTGTATTCGAGCCCTCGAGGCCCCTGGCTTGTAATATGATGCTTGTATGACTTATTTTATTTGTAGAGTTGTGTTGTGATATCTTCCCGTGAGTCCCTGATCTTGATCGTACACGTTTGCGTGTATGATTAGTGTATGATTAAATTGGGGGCGTCACAAGTTGGTATCAGAGCCGACTGCCTGTAGGAATCCCCCTTCCAAACTCCTTGGCCGAAGTTGAGTCTAGTTAGTGAAAACTGTTTACTAACATGGTTGTGTGGCTTACGGGCCCACGTCGCCATTTGGGTGGTATTAGGATCTTTTATTCCTCGACCTATACTCCGGGACTCTGATCTCTCTTCTATTCGGGTTAAATGATTTTTCTAAAATCTAACTTTAGGTTCTCGAAAATACTTTCTCCCGGAGAGCCCCTTCAGTCCAGGTGATCGCCGGCTGCACCAGAAGATTTTGAAGATACTCTCCGATTTTCTCTCGAGACCTTGTGCCCGTTGCTTTTGCAATTCCCGACCACCGATAAACCCTTATGGATAACTACTTACACTTGCCATTCATACGATCATCCCCCATTGATCTTGTTATTACAAGATACCCCGAAGTTTTCTCTATTGTCCCGAGAATACTTTGTGCCTACTGCCTAGCAGTTCTTTGCCACATGAATACCCCTTCAAATAAATCCTCGCACTTGTCGAGTATCCGCTCATCCCCAGTTGTTCTTGTGTTTCACAAAAGTCTTCAAAATACTATTCGATCTTCCGAAAATCCTCTGGAGCCTTTTGGCTCTTGAAATTCTTGCTTGCTTGCATTATGGTTAATCCCATAAGTCTCGTAGTCTTATTGACATTCCTTGTCATTATCATTTTGAGTCTATTGACTCAATATGTTTGCGAATACACGCAATCATCATTGATCCTTATAAATTAACTTTCCGGCTGAGCTGCCATTCTTTAACTGGAATTGGTCCTCGGCCAATCGGATTGCCATCGATTGTACCCCTAAGTCTATTCAACTTGTCCGTCCTTGATCAGAGCATTTGCTCCTGATCCCTTGATTTGAAAATCATAATTCCTTCGTTATTTAAACGTTGAATTATTCAGATGTTCTGTAAAACGATGCATTTGCATTCTTTCTTCCTCTGATTGGGTATCGATACTCACATCAGCTCCATATCCACTGTTGGATTATTACCCGACAATGTCCTTCATAATTAATCACCTTGTGAGTTCTTTCTCCGATACATAATGCCTTTGGTAATTTGTATCCTCTCCTTTTGCCAACCATGCTCTGCTTTCGAGCTGGTAATATTTACTCTAAAAGCTTGTGGTATATGTTTCCATGATACCCTGACGGGTTGAACCTATGCCTTCCTTAATTTGTGTGACCTCGAAATTTATGCGGGTTATACCCTGCTGACGCTTCGTCAGATAACTTTTCAACACTACAACCTCGAAAAGGGGAGGTAAATGTAAGGTTATGCATTGAAGAAGTGGGAGTCGACCTTGAACTTTGTGTTCATGCCCATGGACACGATGTAGATCTTATCGTTAAAGCTTCTCTTAAATTAATTACTCCCTTGGTATAAGTTCATATTATATCTGGGATCTGGCCTTTTGCAATCGTGGTTTCGACCATGTTCTCTTTTAGGTACCGTTTCTCGTGCAAGTTTAAGCACTTGTCTTCTGCAGAGCAATACCCCAGTCCAACCTCTACTTTGATCTGTCATCGAGTATTACCCCCTGGTATCTCGAGGATACCACGGGATACATAACTTCTTATGAGTTCTTCATCAACTAATATTCTTGCCGATTCCATTTTTCCAACGGGTTGTCAGTTGTTAGAACCCCTCAAGGACACCGACAACTGAATTGAGTCCGCACTACGATTCAACAACTCTTGGTAACCTTCATTACTTACGAGTCTGAACTCGATCACGTCATTCCGAGCCTACTCGGCTATATCATTATCGTGCCAAATTTTAACTGTGCTACCTGGTCCTTCTTTTTGGAGCACAATTTCGACGATGGGCTAAGCTTACGTCGATCTTCCTTGTCTTATTGTTCCACCTCAAAAAACAAACTTGATTTCAAGTTTGTGTCGTACCCATGGTTCCAATAACCTTTCGCTTCATCATTCGTTTGATTTGATGTCATCGCCGACCGATTACATCTCCATGAAACCTCTCGACAGAAATTGTCATGATCATCATCAACATTTCGAGCTCCTCAAGGATATCAATTGAATTCTGATGAGAAATACCATCCTTGCCCTCGATGATTTGTGTTATCATCGACCACTCGATTGCCTTCCGTTCAACACAAACTTGTTCGTGTTTTGTGTTATACCTTGAGATCCTTGCTATCCAGCATTTGTTCTCCTTTACCTTGGAGTATTACCATCTTTTATGTCAAGAATGTTGTGAGAATTTCACCACCTCTTAAGAATTCTTGGTATCGTGATACTTCTCACCATCACCATTCTTTCTTGGTCCTCGTGTTGATTCCAACCGGGGTACCAACAAGTGAACGGTGTTGTTTGGATTCTGCACTTCTAGCAACCCTATTGCTTTGAAGTTAATGGTCGCCCGTTCGTTCTTAGACTATTGATTATTGAATCACCATTCTGACATTGGTCGTGCAACCCAACCCATATTTTGGGCGCACCTTTCAACCAATGTTTAATTGTGTATGTTTTCTGTGAGCATACTTCCTTATATCATTTGATCTGACAAATGTTATCTCCTTGTTCACTTAATTGTGGAAATCCATCTTTTGTTAATCTCGATGAATTGTCGTTGATTCCATCAGCCACCTCCTCATTCTATCCTTGATTTAATAATGAACTCATGATTCGGAACTTGCTTCCACAGTTCAATTCCCGAGAATCATACAATGTCGTCTCGACAATTTGTGTTGCACCTTTCTTCTCAGGCATCCTGAGTCCGAGTTATCCCGACCCCAATCAGATCTGAATCTCGGTCAGATATGATGGTTGGAACATATTTCCAAGAGTTATAACATTGGTCGTTATATGACCCGGTAAGGTGAAGTCATGCCTAGCACGCCTAGCCGGAGGACCTATTGTTATAGTTTACTTTTAGCAAGGTTATCTAGTCTTCCATGAGGAAATGGTAAGACTTATTCTACAAGTTATTCCTGATGGATCCTTTGTGTTTCCAAAGTCTGATCTTCACCTGATGACCTTGTCAATGCTATCTCGAAGCATGTCAATGGTACTCCGATTTTCAACAGGAACATTTGAAGCACGATGCTAAATTTTATTTATCATTTATCCTAACACCGTTGTATGGGTAATATCATGAGATTCCTCCCCCCTTACCTAAAAGGTTTTCTACTTTATATCCTGTCTTGGATATCATGCTCTGCTTGTCCTTGGGAAGGATATACCCCCGATATATGTGTTTAAACACATTTTCCTTTCCATTATTTGGTTTAACCTTTCTTGTGATCTATATGTTCTAAGCAGTAATATTCTCCTACTTATGTAAACCCCTCGGTGTACAGTTCTGTCAGCAAGAGCCTGTTACTATTGTTGATGACATTCCGATAACCACCGATGGACGAGAACTTTGCCTATTGGTCCGCCTCGTTCAACGAGCAGGAAAATGGTTCTCTTTGTCCCTCGCCCTTGGTACCGACATTGTTGTCGACATAATCGACAGGCTACCCTCTGACATGCCTTGCTATCATGACCATGCAAGATGTCACCGCTCCTCCTACTTTAGAATCAACAATATAAGGTCTGAACTTATCACAAGCAAATACAACTGCTAAAAATTCTTTTTCAGTAGTAGCATAATTTCTCTGGGTACTGTCTAGAGTTTTACTAGCATATTGGATAATATTTAATTTCTTATCAACTCTTTGTCCTAGAACAGCACCTACATCATAATCACTAGCATCACACATAATTTCAAAGGGTAAATTCCAATCAGGTGGCTGAACAATAGGTGCAGAAATCAAGGCTTTCTTAAGTATTTCAAATGCTTATACACAATCATCATCAAAGACAAAAGGAACATCTTTTTGTAAGAGATTAGTCAGAGGCCTAGAAATTTTAGAGAAGTCTTTAATGAACCTCCTATAAAAACCAGCATGACCAAGGAAACTTCTTATACGTTTGATGTCCTTAGGACACGACATCTTTTCAATAGCATCAACCTTAGCTTTATCAACTTCAATACCTCTTTCAGAAATTTTATGCCCGAAGACAATACCTTCATTAACCATAAAGTGGCACTTCTCCCAATTCAAGAAAAGATTAATTTCTTCACATCTCTGCAAAACTCGCTCAAGGTTGCTTAAGCAATCATCAAAAGAAGTTCCATACACGGAGAAATCATCCATGAAAACCTCAACAATATTTTCACAGAAGTCAGAGAATATAGCCACCATACATCTTTGAAAGGTAGCAGGTGCATTACATAAACCAAAAGGCATACATCTATCAGCAAAAGGTATCGAAAGGGCAAGTAAAAGTGGTCTTTTCTTGGTCCTCTTTTGACACAGGTATTTGAGAGAAACCAGAATAACCATCTAGAAAGCAAAAATGTGTATGTTTGGATAATCTTTCTAGCATTTGATCAATAAAAGGTAAAGGGTAATGATCCTTTTTAGTAGGTTTATTTAATTTGCGGAAATCAATTACCATTCTATAACCTATAACAATTCTTTGTGGGATCAATTCATCTTTATCATTAGGAACAACAGTAATACGTCTCTTCTTAGGGACACAATGGACAGGACTTACCCACTGACTATCAGCAACGGGATAAATTATACCTGCCTCCAAAAGCTTTAGTATTTCTTTTCTTACCACTTCTTTCATCTTAGGACTTAACCATCATTGGTGATCAACAACCGGTTTAGCGTCTTTATCCAATTTTATTTTGTGCTGGCACAGAGTGTGACTAATGCCCTTAAGATCATCAAGAGTATATCCAATAGCAGCACGATGCTTCTTCAGAGTTTTCAATAATTTCTTTTCTTCATGCTCTGAAAGGTTAGCACTAGTAATAACAGGATATATCTTTTTCTCATCAAGATAAGCATATTTAAGAGTATCAGGTAATGGTTTAAACTCAAACACGGGATCACCCTTGGGTGGAGGAGGATCCCCTAGGATTTCAACAGGCAAGTTGTGTTTCAAAATAGGTCCCTGTTTAAATAATACTTCATCTATTTCCCTTCTTTCATTCATAAACATATCATTTTCATGGTCGAGCAAATATTGTTCTAAAGGATCATTAGGAGGCACGACAATAGAAGCAAGACCAATAATTTCATCTTTACTAGGCAATTCTTTATCATGGGGTTGTCTACGAAATTTAGCAAAATTAAACTCATGAGACCTATCCCCCAAACCAATAGTAACAACATCCTTTTTGCAATCTATCCTAGCATTAACAATATTCAAGAAGGGTCTACCAAATATAATTGGACAAAAGTTATCTTGTGGGGAACCAAGAACAAGAAAATCAGCCGGATATTTAACTTTCCCACACAAGACTTCAACATCTCTAACAACCCCAACTGGTGAAATAGTGTCTCTATTGGCAAGCTTAATTGTAACATCAATTTCCTCTATCTCAACACGTGCAATATCATGCATAATTTCTTTGTATAAGGAATGAGGTATTGCACTTGCACTAGCACCCATATCACATAAGCCATGATAGCAATGATCTCCTATTTTAACAGAAATAACAGGCATGCCTACAATAGGTCTATGTTTATTTTTAGTGTCAGGTCTAGCAATTCTAGCAGCTTCATCACAGAAGTAAATAACATGCCCATCGATATTATCGGCCAAGAGATCTTTAACCATAGCAATACTAGGTTCAACTTTAATTTTCTCAGGGGGTGTAGGTGTTCTAGTATTACTCTTACGAACCACAGTTGAAGCTTTAGCATGATCCTTTATTCTCACAAGGAAAGGTGGTTTCTCAATATAAGCAGTAGGAACAACAAGATCAACATTATAAGTGATAGTATTTTCTTGAACTTTAATAGGTGAAACTACTTTTACATCAATGGGAGGATTATATTTAAACCACTTCTCCTTAGGGAGATCAACATGAGTAGCAAAGGATTCATAGAAAGAAGCTACTATCTTAGAGTCAAGTCTGTATTTAGTGCTAAATTCACGGAAAACATCGGTATCCATAAAAGATTTAACACAATCAAACTTGGGTGTTATACTTGACTCCTTACCTTCGTCGAGATCCCAATCTTCAGATTTGTGTTTAATTCTTTCCAATAAATCCCATTTGAATTCAATAGTCTTCATCATAAAAGAACCAGTACAAGAAGTATAGAGCATGGAGCGATTATTGAGAGAAAGACGAGCATAAATTTTTTGAATAATAATTTCTCTTGAGAGCTCATGATTGGGGCATGAATATAATATTGACTTAAGCCTCCTCGAAGCTTGAGCGATGCTTTCTCCTTCGCGAGGCCAAAAATTATATATATAATTACGATCACGATGAACCAGATGCATAGGATAAAACTTCTGATGAAATTCCAATTTCAATAGGTTGTAGTTCCATGATCCCATATCATCACATAGCCTAAACCATGTCAATGCCTTTCCCATCAAAGATAAAGGGAAGACCTTCTTCTTGATAACATCCTCGGGCATACCTGCAAGCTTAAATAATTCACAAACTTCATCCACATAGATTAGGTGCAAATCGGGATGTAATGTTCCATCACCTGTGAAAGGATTAGCTAGCAGTTTCTCTATCATACCCAAAGGAATTTCAAAGTAAACATTTTAAGTAGGTTTAGTAGGTTGAGGAGCAACTCTTTGCTCTACTGGTCGGGGTTAATATACCCCGAACAAGCCCCTCAAAGGATTATGTTCCATAGTAACAAGTGACAGTAAATTTCAGCACACTATATAATTTTTTCCTTACCAAATTCCACCTACCAAAGGCACTTCACTCCCCGGCAACGGCGCCAGAAAAGAGTCTTGATGACCCACAAGTATAGGGGATCTATCGTAGACCTTTCGATAAGTAAGAGTGTCGAACCCAACGAGGAGCAGAAGGAAATGACAAGCGGTTTTCAGTAAGGTATTCTCTACAAGCACTGAAATTATCGATAACAGATAGTTTTGTGATAAGGTAATTGGTAACGGGTAACAAGTAAGAAAAGTAAATAAGGTGCAACAAGATGGACCAATCCTTTTTGTAGCAAAGGACAAGCCTGGACATACTCTTATATGAGGGAAAACGCTCTCGAGGACACATGGGAATTATCGTCAAGCTATTTTTCATCACACTCATATGATTCGCGTTCGTTACTTTGATAATTTGATATGTGGGTGGACCGGTGCTTGGGTACTGCCCTTTCTTGTAAAAGCATCCCACTTATGATTAACCCATATTGCAAGCATCCGCAACTACAAAAGAAGAATTAAGGTAAACCTAACGATAGCATGAAACATATGGATCCAAATCAGCCCCTTACGAAGCAACGCATAAACTAGGGTTTAAGCTTCTGTCACTCTAGCAACCCATCATCTACTTATTACTTCCCAATGCCTTCCTCTAGGCCCAAACAATGGTGAAGTGTCGTGTAGTCAACGTTCACATAACACCACTAGAGGAAAGACAACATACATCTCATCAAAATATCGAACGAATACCAAATTCACATGATTACTTATAGCAAGACTTCTGCCATGTCCTCAGGAACAAACGTAACTACTCACAAATCATATTCATGTTCATAATCAGAGGGGTATTAATATGCATAAAGGATCTGAACATATGTTCTTTCACCAAATAAACCAACTAGCATCAACTACAAGGAGTAATCAACACTACTAGCAACCCACATGTACCAATCTGAGGTTTTGGGACAAAGATTGGATACAAGAGATGAACTAGGGTTATTTGAGTTTCTACGATCTGATCGTGGAGGTGAATATTTGAGTTATGAGTGTGGTCTTCATTTGAAACAATGCGGAATAGTTTCGCAACTCACGCCACCTGGAACACCACAACGTAATGGTGTGTCCGAACATTGTAACCACACTTTATTAGATATGGTGTGATCTATGATGTCTCTCACTGATTTACCGCTATCTTTTTGGGGTTATGCTTTAGAGACGGCTGCATTCACGTTAAATAGGGCACCATCAAAATCCGTTGAGATGGCACCTTATGAACTGTGGTTTGGCAAGAAACCCAAGTTGTCATTTCTTAAAGTTTGGGGCTGCGACGCTTATGTGAAAAAGCTTCAACCTGATAAGCTCGCATCCAAATCGGAGAAATGTGTCTTCATAGGATACCAAAGGAGACTGTTGGGTACACCTTCTATCACAGATCCGAAGGCAAGATATTCGTTGCTAAGAATGGATCCTTTCTAGAGAAGGAGTTTCTCTCAAAAGAAGTGAGTGGGAGGAAAGTAGTACTTGACGAGGTAATTGTACCTACTCCCTTATTGGAAAGTAGTTCATCACAGGAATCAGTTCTAGTGATTCCTACACCAGTAAGTGAGGAAGCTAATGATGATGATCATGAAACTTCTGATCAAGTTACTACCAAACCTTGTAGGTCAACCATAGTAAGATCCACATCAGAGTGGTACGGTAATCCTGTTCTGGAGGTCATGTTACTTGACCATGATGAACCTATGAACTATGAGGAAGCGATGATGAGCCCAGATTCCGCAAAATGGCTTGAGGCCATGAAATCTGAGATGGGATCCATGTATGAGAACAAACTGTGGACTTTGGTTTATGTTGGGGATATTACTACTGGGCGTAAACCGGCCTATCTGGGCCGGGTTAACTTCGTCAGTAGTTAAGTATGTTAAATCCCAAGAAGACAGAGGAGGGCTCAAGGCCCATGGTCGGTTCAAGGCCTGTAGCCGTAAACCGGCGTTAGTAGTTAACCTGTATTGTAAGTTAGGAATAAGTAGAGACCAAACCGGACATATCTATGAGCCGGTATTGGGACTCCGTAAGCCGACGGGAGTCACCCGTGTATATAAGGGGATGACCCGGCGGCGGTTCAAGGACAACAGACAACAACTGGAGACATAGGCGAAGCTTGTTTGCTCCCTAGTCATCGAAACCCCATCAATTCCATAACAACTAGACGTAGGCTTTTACCTTCATCGAAGGGGCCGAACTAGTATAAACTCTCTTGCGTTCTTGTGTCCGCTTTAACCCCTTCAAGCTAACCCATCGCGATGGCTCCACGACTAAGTCCTTTCTCTAGGACATCTGTCGTGACAAAACCATGACAGTTGGCGCCCACCGTGGGGCAATCGCACGATGGTTTCCGGTTCTTGGAGGGCTACTGTCGGGTGGTAGGTGCGACATATGCCAACGAGTGGCTTATCATTGTGGGAGCCAGTAAGACGTCACCGGTGCCTGGAAACGGGATGAGGCGAAGACATGCACGCCGACGAATCTTACCCAGCTTCGGGGCTCTCCGTGGAGATAACACCCCTACTGCTGCTCTGTGGGGTCTCCGCATGGTCACTAGATGAACAAGTAGCTACACGGTGCTCCTTGAGCTATTGGCGAGAGGAGGAAGAAGGGCACGGCTTGCTCTCTTCTCCTCCCTATGTGGTGTCTGAGACTAGCAGGGATTGATCTCCCTTTGCATGGATGCCCCGGGGGGGTTCATATAGGCCTACCCCCGGGGGTACAATGGTAATCCGGCTGGGCGCGGGGCCCAGTCGTCTGTGTCTACGGTCTCCGGCTTCTGTGCCGGCTGCTGGGGCCCGCCGGCTAGTGGGTCCCGCCGGCTGCCGGCTCCTTGGTCGACAGGCAGGCCCCACTGTCAGGGCCTTGTCGGCGGCTGGTTACTGTTGCTCAATCTTGGTGGCGAGGGCTTCGCCGAAGTGGGCGTGGCTACAATGCCACTGCCCGGTGGGCGATCATTGTAGCCCCACCGCGTCTTGTCTCCTTAATGGGGCGTCTTCTTCGAGGGAGGTGGCAAGCCGGCTGTGGGGAGCCGGCTCTATCTTGGGCCGACTGGGGGAGGTCTGGCCGCCTTCGGGTGTCTCTCTGCCCGAAGGGGCCCACCGCCCGTGGGCCGTACTGGTAACCCGTCGTGGATGACATCAGGGTCAACGTGGCAACAGTGCTGCGCTGGACGAGTCATGGCCACCCGTACAGCGCACTGTGCCAGGCGTGCTCCGAGATTCGGGGGTGGCAGGCTTCACTGTAGCCACGCCCCGTCACATCGCCGTTATGTGGATGCAGACTTCGAGGGTACGATCTTGACCGCTTTATGGGAGCCGGCTTCTTGGAGCCGGCCTTCTCGCGGCTGGCTTCTCGGAGCCGGCCCTCCCGCGGCTTCTCTTCATGAGGGCTGAAGTCGGGCCGCCTTTCGATAGCCGGCCTGGAGACAGCCGGCAAGGGGAAGGCGGCCCTGCTTCTTGGATTCTTGAGGGCCGAATCGGCTCGTAATTTTTTCAGAAGGGCCAGGGGGAGCCGGCTAGGCTACCCATGGTTATTTACTTCGACAGTAGTCCCCGAAGCTGATCGAGCTTCGAGGCTGACAAAGGGACGAGAAGCTAGGTCAGCTTCCTATCTCGAGGGGCCGGCTTTGCTCGTGCGCGCCGTCTTCGGAAAAGCCCCGTTTCTCGTAGGCGGGAACGCGGGCCACGTGGCGAGGAAATCCTGCCAACGTACGCGCGCAACGGGACGCCACCGCAGGCCCAGGCCCGCCACTCACAGGCCTCGGTCCGAGCGCGGATCTTCTGCGGCCCACATGGACCGCTCGCCTTCCCGCGGCGGTTTTATTCTGCCATCAAGGCACAATAATCGCGGGACATGGGGGAGTGGGCGCAGTTGATCCCCACGTCCCCCCACGCTGCGCCTCCTCGGCTCCGCCGCGTGGTCTATAAGTAGGAGGAGGAGGGGGAGCGGCAGAGGCTCGCGCGCTCTCCCTCACTCCACCCCTTCTCGCCCTCCTTCTTCTTCTCTTCGCCGCAGCAACTCTTTGTCGCGCCGTTCCGCCGTCGCTTCGTCTTGCTCCCCGCCGCATCGCTCCCATGGTGCTGTCGAGCTCGTGGGATGGCTCCAACGTCCACGAGGACCACGTCGAGTTCCTCCATCGGACGCGGCGTCTGCCCGGCGAGAACCTTGTGCGGGTTCATCAAGCGCCGGCGAGGGAGATTTCGCCGGCACCGGAGGAGGGCAAGCGGGTGATCTTCCGCTCGCACTGCCTGCGCGGCTTCGGCCTCCCGGCGAGCGGATCCCTTCGAGCCTTCCTCGAGTTCTACCACCTCCAGCCGCATCACCTCACGCCCAACGCGGTGATGCTGCTGTCGGCCTTCGTCACCCTGTGCGAGGGCTTTCTTGGAGTTCTCCCCACGCTCGAGCTCTGGGGGGAGTTCTTCCAAAGCAAGCTCAGCACCGTCGTCGTGGGCGTGCCCGCCCCCTGCGGAGCCTTCATTTCCATGAGGCGGGCGAGCGAGAACAATCCGTTCCCGTCCATTCCGCTGATCCAGTTGGTGAAGCTTTGGCAGAAGTCTTATTTCTACGTGAAGAACGTCGCCCAGCAAGGCGACTACGTCAACCTGCCGGATTACGTAGCCGGCCCGCCGGCTGGGAGGCAGCCTTCGTGGAGCTACCGGGCCAAGTCGCTGTCTCAGGCCGGGAACGCAGCCGTCTCCCGGCTTCGGGTGATGATCCAGTCGGAGGGCCTGACCGGAGCTGACTTGGTGGCCGCCTTCGTGGAGCGCCGGGTTCTTTCGCTCCAAGGCCGGCCTCACATGATCTGCCAAATGAGCGGCCTCTTCGACCCGTGCCGGCTGAGCACCAGGGAGATGCCTCACGCAGAGGTGTCTTACATGGTGAATTATATCTCCAACTACAAGCTCGTCGAGGATTGGCGATACGGCAAGGAGCCGTATTCCCGCGCCAACCCTCCGCCTGCCATAAGTTCTTTCTTCTTTTCTTCCTTTTTGTAGCCGGCCTCATGATAGCCGACTTTTGATCAGTTTGTTTGCCTTTTGCAGAACCCTCTTCTCCCGCTGACAGCCGGGGCCGCGGGGGTAGAGCGCCAGCTCCTCCTCGACCGCACGGTGGACGACGTTGACGATACGGACCTGGGAGCGGCCTCCATGGAAGACGCCATCGTGGGGGAAGGCGACGAGGCCGGAGGCGCGGGACTCGGGGCCAGCTTCGAGGACTGGCCGGATGACGACGAGGTAGAAGTCGCCCCGCACCGCCAGCCGGCGCCCGATCATCAAGGTGCAGGCTCGTCTGTCGTGCCGGCTACCCGTGGCGGCGCGCAGAAGCGCCGGGCCGCGTCGACCTTCTTCGGCAGCCGGCCGAAAAAATCCAAGGCCTCCACGGCGGCGACCAAGCGGGATGAGGCGGCCGCGAAGGCGGCCCGCTTCCGCAAGGCAGTGAAGCAGCCGCAGGCGATCTCTGCGTAAGTCGTCGAATGTCTTGCGTATATATTTTTTGTCTTCTTCGTCCGAAACTCTTCTAAACCTTTCTTTTCTTGCCAGACAGGGTGCCTCTTTCTCTCGAGCGAGGTCCTGGCGGCTCCGTAGTCGGGCCGACTGGAGGGTCCTCAAGCTCCCGCCGCGTGGATCCCCGCGCCGACCTTAAGGAGGCCACGGAGCGGAACGCGCGGGAGGCGGCAGAGCGAAGGACCGCCCAGGCGACAAAGGAGCAGGCCGACGCGGCGGCCAAGGCCCGGGCGAAGGCGGCAGCCACGAAGACGGAGGCGGAGGCTTCGCACAACCGGCCTCCGCTGCTCGTTGTTCCCCTCCGTGCCGTGGCCCCCGACGTTCCCGTGCCCCCGTCAGAGGAGGTTGACCAAGGCCCTCCGGTGATGGAGAGGCGGGAGGATCCCGTGATCTTTGTGGAGGGGGCGTCGCACACGGCGCCGACTGGAGCGGGCCAAAGCGGCCAATCAGCTGTGGCGCCAGAGCAGCCGTCCAGGGGCGAGCCGGCGGCAGGGGCCGGCCTCGAGGTGCAGCCGGCATTGCGCCGACGCGCAGGGGGTGGCGCCTCCGCGCCGGAACCGCACCGAGAAGCGGGCGCCAGACAGACGGCGGAGGCCCTGTAGACGACCAGCGTCAGCACGTCCGAGTGGACTCCCAGCGGGGGACGGGCGAGCTGAACGCGGCGGCCCAGGAGGTCTGGAACCGGCTTCAAGCTCAGGCCGCCTCGCTGCAGCGATACACTCAAGAGTTTCTCTCGACGCGGGCCGTCATCCGGGTGAGTCTTCTGTCCTTGGTTATTTTGCTCTTTCGATTTCTTCCGTGGGGGCGCGTCAGCGCACCCACTGGGTGTAGTCCCCGAGTTCCAAGCCGGCTGCTGCGCAGGCGGTTTGGAACTTACTAGGTCCTGACAACTTAACTTATCCTTGCCTCCTGTATAATCTTCCAGGAGTATCATAACCTTCGCGCAGCCGCCTTCAACTCCCAGGCTTAGGAGCTGGGCCGAAGAACTGAGGACCTGACCAGCAGCCGGAGTGCGTGTTTGTCTCGTTCATTTCCTGGGGGGGCGCGTCAGCGCACCCACTGGGTGTAGTCCCCGAGATTCGGGCCGACTGCTGAGCAGCCGGGTCGGATCTTCCTTGACGACTTCCCCTTATTAATTTTCCTTTGTCTTCATGCTTGCAGGAGCCAATGCCGACTTGAGGGGGCAGCTCAGTGAGGCGCAGGCCGCCCTTCGCGCCAAGGAAACTGAGTACGATGCCTTGGTCTTGGAGCGCGACCGCCTGGCCAAGTAGCTGGCTGACCAGGAGAAGAGCCACAAGGCGGCCCTGAAGAAGGCGCAGGATAACGAAGCCGCCCTGAAGGCTGAGTTCGAGACCGAAGCGGCGGGCTGGGCTGAGACCAGGCAAGCGCTGAATGAAGGCTTCAGCCGTATTGAGGATTTGATCGACGGTAAGCCGCCTTCCTCGCTCCTTGCATGCCCCTTGCCGCCTGATTTTTGTTCTGACTTGTGCCGCTTTTTATTCTCTGTGCAGACTACTTTCCCGGCTACTCCGTCTTTGCTACCCAAACCATCGAGGCCCATCGCAAAGCGCGCCATCAAGCGGGGGCCGACATCACGCCGGATGCGAGTCGGACGCTTGAGGAGCAACTCTTGGCGGTCCAAGTGCGGCTGCAGCCGGCTCATCGTATGCTCCGCCACCTCCAGTGCGCCGGGGCGCAGGTGTTGGCCGCCCTCTGGCCAAGCGAGACGATTCCCCGCACCCCAAGTCGGACTGCCGACTGGCTGGAAGTTGCGGTTGGCCGCTTCGAGGCTTGGAAAGCATCAGCGGCCCGGCTTGGAGCTGGGCGGGCGTTGGAGTTCGTCCGAGCTTGGTATCCGGGGCTGAACCTGGACCAGCTGCGCACCTGGCGGCTGGAGGCCGACGAAGAGCTGGAGGAGGTGCGGCCGGCTATCGCTCAGCGTGCTTCGACGATCGCCGAGTGTACTGACATCAGCGTCTTCGCTCCTGAAATTAATGATGACGGCGCTGCCCAGCCGGAGGAGTGGTTCTGGCTGGACCCGACAGCGGGTGAAGACTCGGCAGAGGAGATCGCCTCCAGCGATGAAGGCGAAGACGACGAAGGAGAGGAGGGCGAAGACGTTGAGCCGGCCGGTGAAGCGGCCAGCCAGCCTCAGCCTGATCGTGCCTCCAGCAAAGAGGCGCGTGCTAGCGCGCCCTCTGCGGGAGGCGGTGATCATGCCGAGGTTCGCCAGCTGGCCACTCCTCCAGCCGGCACTGCCGTCTCCACCGACCTGCCCGACTCGCCAGTCGCTCCCTTGGCTTAGTCTGCCGTCTTTCTTTTTTCTTGCTTGTTGCCTTTTGAACGATTTTATCAAACTTGCACAGTTCCACCCACTGGGGGTGTATTCAAACTATGACTAATGCTGGCCTTTTGAAGGTCTTTTATGTAAATATTATTGCGTGCTTGGTTTCCATTCATGTATGCTTTTTATCCTTAGGCTGTTTCCTTTGCCGCCTTCCCCTTCTGGGAAGGCAAGTACTCGAGCTTTCTTAGATTGGAGCGAGGTGAATGGAAGCCGGCCAGCCGGCTACTCTGGTAGCCGGTCGGTGGTGGGAGAAAAACCGGCTTTTGTTATATTAGTCCGTTAGTCCCTAGCCGTTTTTCGTGTGGGCACCCGTTCCTGCCCTTAACTCTTGCCGGCCGGACAGCCGGTTCTTTGAACTGCGACTTTTGGCAAGAGAAAGCTTGGGAGCCTACACACTACTTGTCTGACTGCGGGTAGGACTTCTAATATAACTCCAGGCGGCCAGTCCCCGGGCCGACTAGTCGAAACCGGTGCCGGACGGAAAAAAGTGAATGCAATGACAAGGCCATAAGCATGATACTTTTCATTTCATAGACAAAAGATGGCAGTCCCCGAGCTATCCTCGGGGGGCCTATTGTCTCGAACTTAGTACAAAAGTTAGCGTGATACATACTGCATTTCAACTGTAAAACCTTCGGAGGAGGTTGGCATTCCATGGTCGTTCCGACTCCTTGCCGGAGTCGTCTCTCTTTCGTGCCTTCGGCTTCTGCGCGTTGATCAGGTAGTAGGAGTCGTTGCCTAAGGCTCTGCTGATGACGAAGGGGCCCTCCCAAGGGGTCGAGAGCTTGTGCTGGCCGGCTGTTCGCTGGATCAGCCGGAGCACAAGATCGCCCTCCTGGAAGGATCTTGGCTTGACCTTCTGGCTGTGGTAGCGGCGCAGGCCCTGCTGATAGATGGCGGACCGGCTGAGGGCTAACAGCCGGCCTTCTTCCAGCAGGTCGACGCCGTCTTCTCGTGCTTCCTTGGCCTCGGCTTCCATGTACATGGTTACCCAAGGCGAGTCGAACTCGGTGTTAGTTGGGATGACCACCTCGGCACCATATACGAGGAAGAAAGGAGTGAAGCCGGTTGACTTGTTTGGTGTAGTGCGCAGACACCAGAGGACAGCCGGCAGCTCATCGAGCCAACAGCCGGCTGAACGCTCCAGTGGTACGATCAGTCGGGGCTTGATGCCGGAAAGGATGAGGCCGTTGTCTTGCTCGACCTAGCCATTTGACTGCGGGTGGGCGACGGATGCTAGGTCCAACCGGATGCCTTGCGTCGCGCAGAAACGTGCCAAGGCTCCCTTGGCGAAATTTGTGCCATTGTCGATGATGATGCTGTGTGGTACGCCGTACCGAGTTGTTATATCTGTGATAAATGTCACGGTAGTCGGCCCATTCAGCTTCTTGATCGGCTTTGCCTCAATCCATTTGGTGAATTTGTCCACGGCGACAAGCAGATGTGTCATGCCGCCGCGCGCCATCTTGAATGGGCCCACCATGTCCAGTCCCCAAACGGCGAAGGGCCAAGTGAGGGGAATGGTCTTGAGTGCTGAAGCCGGCATGTGTTGCTTGGAGCTGAAGAGTTGGCACCCTTTGCAATGTTTAACTAACTTCTTGGCATCATCCAAAGCAGTCGGCCAAAAGAAACCATGGCGGAAGGCTTTGGCGATGAGTGATCTTGAGGCCGCATGGTGGCCGCATTCTCCTTGGTGGATGTCCCTGAGGATTGCAATGCCCTTCTCTTGCTCAACGCATCGCTGGAGGACTCCAGTGACACTGCGCTTGACGAGTTCTCTATTGACGATTGTGTATGCTCCGACTCGGCGTTGGACTTGTCTTGCCTCTACTTCGTCAGCCGGCAGATCTTGGTTTATTAGGAAGTTGAGGATGCATTGAGCCCATGACGGAGCGGCGACTTCTTCTATTGCCAGAACGGCTACTGCGACCAGGGCGGGCGGGCCGGGCGATGAAATGCTGGAGTCGGCCGCCGCCTGTTGTGTTGGTGTAGTCTCCGGGCCGACTACCGCAGTCCCCGAGCCGGGTGAGGCAGTCCCCGGGTCGGGCGTAACTACGGAAGTCCCCGAGCCGCCTGCTGATACCCCCTGGCCGACTATCGAAGTCCCCAGGTCACCTTCTTGGTTCTTCGAGCCGGCTGCGTCGGGGTCAGGCGGCACGAAGATGGAATCGGACTCTGGAGACGGCTTGATAGACGGCTTGAGGAGGCGTTGTAGAGAGACACCGGTTGGTATTGCTTGCCGAGTGGAGCCTATTCGAGCCAGGGCATCAGCTGGCTTGTTGTCGGCTCGTGGTACGTGGAGGAACTCGCATCCTTCAAAATACCCACTGATCTGCTGAACGAGGAAGCGGTAGCTTGCCATATTTGCGTCCTTGGCATCCCAGTCGCCGGATGATTGCTGGACCACCAAGTCCGAGTCGCCATAACATATGATCCGGCGAATGCCGAGTTCTTTGGCAAGCCGGAGCCCGTGTATGAGCGCCTCGTACTCGGCCACGTTGTTGGAGGCGGCAAAGTGAATTTGCAGCGTGTATCTGAGCTTGTCGCCTTTGGGAGACGTGAGGATGACGCGGCTCCCAAGACGGTGCGCATCTTGGACCCATTGAAGTGCATGCGCCAATGAGTGGAGTCGGGAGCCGGCGGTAGGTACTGGGTCTCGGCCCAGTCGCCGAGGAAGTCAGCCAATGCTTGGGACTTGATGGCGGTGCGAGGCTGGTAGAAGATCGTATAGGGGGCCAGCTCGATGGCCCATTTCGCCACCCGGCCGGATGCATCCCGGCTGAAAGTGCAACTATCCCTAGGTGGTTTTGGTAATTCATAACAACATATAGCTTATTAAGCTAATGCTATTCCAAGATGATTATTTCAGGAAATCTCAATGATTGGCATGGCATGGATGTGAAAGTGGAACCCTCAAAATGCTAAGGACAAAGGATTGGCTCAAGCTCAAAAGCTCAAGACTCTTCATTTTATATTTTAGTGATCCAAGATCACATTGAGTCCTTAGGAAAAGCCAATACTATCAAGGAGGGATGAGGTGTTGCTTAATGAGCCTCTTGCTTCATGTGCTTAGTGATATGCTCCAAAACCCTCAACTACTTTCCCATATCCACATATGACCTAAACCCTAAGCCAAACTTGGTCCTACCGATTCTTTCTATCCGGCGCCACCGAGTTTCACTTGTCATAAGCCACTGCCAAACCCTAGCAATTCGGTTCTACCGATAGGGATCTCGGTCTCACCGAGATGGGATTGCAAACTCTCTGTTTCCCTTTTGTAACTTTTCGGTCTCACCGAAAGAGCGAATCGGTCCCACCGAGATTGCAATGTAAATTCAGTGTTTCCTTTTTGTAACTTTTCGGTCTCACCGAAAGAGCAAATCAGTCCCACCGAGTTTGCCTGACCAACTCTCTGGTTAGCTAATTACCAAATTCGGTCTCACCGAGTTTGTGTAATCGGTCTCACCGAGATTATGTTATGCCCAAACCCTAACCATATCGGTCCTAACGAGTTGCATGTCAGTCCCACCGAAAATCTCTAATGGTCACTAGGTTTACTTTTTCGGTCCGACCGAGTTTGTTGATTCGGTCCCACCGAGATTGGAAAAATGTGTGTAACGGTTGGATTTTGTGTGGAGGCTATACATACCCCTCCACCTCCTCTTCATTCGTGGAGAGAGCCATCAGAACACATACACAATTCCAACTCATATGTTCTGAGAGAGAACCACCTACTCATGTGTTGAGACCAAGATATTCCATTCCTATCACATGAATCTTGATCTCTAGCCTTCCCCAAGTTGCTTTCCACTCAAATCTTCTTTCCACCAGATCCAAATCCTATGAGAGAGAGTTGAGTGTTGGGGAGACTATCATTTGAAGCACAAGAGCAAGGAGTTCATTACCTACACACCATTTGTTACTTCTTGGAGAGTGGTGTCTCCTAGATTGGCTAGGTCTCACTTGGGAGCCTCCGACAAAATTGTGGAGTTGAACCAATGAGTTTGTAAGGGCAAGGAGATCGCCTACTTCGTGAAGATCTACCGCTAGTGAGGCAAGTCCTTTGTGGGCGATGGCCATGGTGGGATAGACAAGATTGCTTCTTCATGGACCCTTTGTGGGTGGTTGCTTCTTCGTGGACCCTTCGTGGGTGGAGCCCTACGTGGACTTGCGCAACCGTTACCCTTTGTGGGTGGAGCCCTCCGTGGACTCGCGCAACTGTTACCCTTCGTGGGTTGAAGTCTCCATCAACGTGGATGTAGGATAGCACCACCTATCCGAACCACGGGAAAAACATCCGTGTCTCCAATTGCGTTTGAATTCTCCAAACCCTTCCCTTTACATTCTTGCAAGTTGCATGCTCTTTACTTTCCTGCCAATATACTCTTTGCATGCTTGCTTGAATTGTGTGATGATTGCTTGACTTGTCCTACAATAGCTAAAATCTGCCAAAAACTAAAATTGGGAAAAGGTTAAGTTTTTATTTGGTCAAGTAGTCTATATCACCCCCCTCTAGACATACTTTCGATCTACAAGTGGTATCAGAGCTTGGTCTCATTTGGCTTTGATCTCCATAGCTTTTGGTGGTCATAGCTTGGTTCACAACCTAGGAGAGTATGGCGTCTAGCGAGGGAAATTATCACCGTAAGAGGTCTTACTTACTTTGATGGTACTAATTTGCTAGTTGGAAGCATAAAATGAAAATGCATATCTTGGACATAACCCCGCCGTTTGGGCTATTGTGTGTGTTGGTTTGCAAGGTGACTTCTTTGATGGGAGAGAACCAAACCGTGAAGCTACCGCGAATGAGTTGAAGATGTTGCAATACAATGCTCAAGCTTGTGATATTCTCTTCAAACGGATTGTGCCCCGAAGAATTCAACAAAATCAGCCGTCTTGAGAATGCAAAGGAAATTTGGGACACTTTGATTGATATGCACGAAGGTACCGACTCCGTCAAGGAATCCAAGTTGGATGTGCTTCAAAGTCAACTTGACAAGTTCAAAATGAAGGATGGTGAAGGTGTCGCTGAAATGTACTCTAGGCTTGCTCTCATCACAAATGAGATTGCCGGCTTAGGAAGTGAAGAGATGACCGATAGATTCATCATCAAGAAGATCTAAGAGCCTTGGATGGAAAATATGATACCGTGTGCACATTGATCCAAATGATGCCCAATTACAAAGATCTCAAGCCAACGGAGGTGATTGGAAGAATTGTTGCTCATGAGATGTCACTAAGGATAAAGAGGAACTTCACAACAAATCAAGTGGTGCCTATAAAGCCTCATGTGAAGCCCCTACATCATCAAGTGAGAAACAAGACTTCAATGAAGAATTGAGCTTAATGGTGAAGAACTTCAACAAGTTCTACAAGAGTAGAAGCAAAGAGAGAAGCTTCAAGTCAAGGTCCTACAATGACAAAGATCTTCTAGTCGAGAGCGAAACTGCTACAAGTTGTGGAAGACCGGACACTATTCCAATGAGTGTACGGCTCCCTACAAGAGAAGAGAAGATTCTCCAAAAAGAAGAAGCAAAGAATCACCACCAAGAGAGAGAAGGAGTAGAGATGATCGTTATGAACGAAGATACACGGAGAACAAGGATTCGGAAAGGAGGAAAAATCATCAAGGAGCTACACAAAACGAAGACATCAAGCTCATGTTGGTGAAATGGGTATCCGGCTCCGACTCCGACAACCACTCCGAGAGAAGTTATCACTCCGACTTCGAAGATACTCAAGATGAAGGTGTTGCCGGTCTAGCACTTGTCAACCAACTCCTACGACATATTTGACTCACCAAATGAAGGAATTGGAAGATGCTTCATGGCCAAAGGTCCTAAGGTAACACACCCCGAGTATGTTGATTTTAATAGTGATGAAGATGACTTGTTAGGTGATGATTTGCTTGTTGACAACTCTAGTGCTGAATACTATGATGAAACGTCAATTAATCATGCTAATCAAGATAAAACAAATGACAATGATAAGGAGAAGATTGAGGCTCTAACTAAAGAACTAAACACTCTTAAGTTAGCTCATGAAACTATCTTCGAAGATCATCGAGAACTTTTAAGAGCTCATGAGAAATTACGCTTTGAAAAGCTCAATCTTGAGCAAGAGCATGAGTTCTTAAAAGCAATCAATGATGTTACATTGCCAAGCGTTTACTCTTATCCACTTACATGCCTCAAGTCAAGTCTAGTAACAAGAACAAGAAAGATTCTTCCTCTAGCAGTAACAATGATCATGCTAAATCCAATATTGTTGCTTCTAGTAGTTCTCTTGATTCCACTAATGATTCTCTTAGCCAAGTTACACTTGAGCAAGAAAATAGCTTATTGAAGGGAATTATAGAGGAAGGAGTGTACAAAAATCAAGGTGTTGGTTTTGAACGAAAGTTCAATGCCAATGGAGTTGAGTGGGAAGAAGATCAATACCCCAAGACAAAGTTTGTTCCTCAACAAGAGAAGTATGACACTTCTTTCAAAGGGACACAAGCTCAAGATGATCTTCCACCACAAGACTACAGGCAAAAAGGCAAGGACAAGCTTCAAGAGGAAATTGATGCATTTGAAGAAGCTCCAAAGACCTTAGTCAAGTGGATTCCCAAGACTACTTCAAGTTCTACTTCATCAAGTACGACTACAACTCCAAGGATTCCCATCAAGATGATGTGGATACAAAAGAAGAAGAACTAGAGAGTTCTTGAGGGTGACTCCGCCAACATACTTCACTCTTATCATTTTGGCAAGAACAAGTGCAATCAACTTCCACATCTTGCACTAGTTCAAGGAGTCACAAACCCTCTTGTTGGTAAGACAAGGGACAAGGTAACCTAAAAAGCCTTCATGGACATCATCTTTTGTGTGCATCACTCTATGTCCATGGATATCCTTGTTTGTTCCTTGTGGGACTAACCCATGTAGGTATTGAAAGTGCAATTCACTCAAATGGATAGCTCCAAGTGATCTACATCAACATTGAGCATCCACATCTTCAACATCTACATGAAGTCATCATCGACAAAACCCGAGGTTAGTTCATCCCTCTAAGGGGGGATATCACATCTAGGGGAGCTTTACTCTAAGACTTGAGCTAAAGCAACTCTAAAGATGTGAACACAACAATGCTTTATGTAAAAGTGGTAACCCCACTTGAGCTTAAACGATGAGTATGACCTATGATCAAGTGTTCTCACTTGACTCCTAAGTCAATATACTCATATATAGATGACCTAGTCATCGCAAATTGCTTGATAGATGCTAGAATTGGTTGTGACATGCCTTGTCACATATTTACATTGCCATCTTATTGTGTGAGCATGCTGGTTGCATATTACTCATTCGAGGACATCCACTTGTTGTTTTGATTGATTGGTTTTATTTCCTTTTGCCAAGTGGATGGACAAGAGTGCCTAAGAACCTCCTCTAGCTATCTATGCTTTTCTCGTCTCAAACTCTATTCATGCTACATCACAAAATTTGATCAAGTCAGATTCGAACCACTCTGTGTGAGGAGCACTCGGAGTCCCCGATTCGTCATAGACTAAACTTCCAAAACCTCTTTATGATTCTCGGTCTGACCGATACCCCACTTTCGGTCCTACCGAGATCATTAAGTTGATCTAGGTTTTCGATCTCGGTGCAACCGATTTGAACCTTTCGGTCACACCGAGTTTCAGTAACTGCTTGCAGTTATGAATCTCGGTGCCACCGAGTTGTTCCACTCGGTCACACCGACAGGGTCGGGCTATATATAGTCACGGGCAAAAATTTGGAAATTTCTCCGAACCCCTTCGCCCGCGCGATAGCCTGCTCTGCCAACTTGGTCTCCGGATCGTCTCCTCGCCGCCAGCCGCCTCCAGTCGCTGGTCTCCATCGCCGTCAACGGAATTCAACCCCGCCGTTGCCGCCGTAGCGAGTCTCCGCCGAACTAGGGTATGGACTCGATCACAGTGCTATTCCCCGTCCGATTCCTAGCACATTGTGTTCTTAATGATTCTTGCCACGATTGAAACACTCCTATCCAGTCAATGCACTCGTAGATTAGTTTTGATTCGAAAATTTTAGGGTTAGGTTTCCGCCGAAACCATCTCGGACCCACCGAGTTGAAAAACTCGGTCCCACCGATTTGGCTTATGCCATTGCACAAGTGAGACTCGGTCTGACCGAGAATTACTTATCGGTGTGACCGATTTTGGAACTCTGTGAAACCCTAGCAGTCTCGGTGCCACCGAACTGTGACTCGGTCACCGAGTTCACTAGTTTAGGTTCCAAAACTGCTTCGGTATCACCGAGTTTAAAAATCGGTAGATCCGAGATGATTTCAATGGGAAACTAAAACTAAGTTTTTGGATCATTCTTTTGCAGAAATCTCTGCATTTTGTGATGCTCATCGACTCTACCTCATCTATAAACTGTTCACAGGGTCAGCAGCCAGCTTGTTCAACAAGTCTGATCAGAGTGACACCAGAACTTGTCAGAGCAGCAAGTGCAGATGAGTGAGGGCACTAGTCCCTCCAGTTCTTCTGATTAAGGTCAGGAGCACCTAGCAATGCCAAAAGCTGCCACCAGACAGAGGAAGAAGAGAACTTCAGATTCTGAGGATGAAGACTATGTGGCAGAAGAGGAAGCCAGCTTCCAAGAGAGTTGAGTCAGCTCAAGGCATAAAGCCAGGGATGAAAATCAAAAGGCCAGCAGGCAGGCAGCCTATGCCAAAGGCCAGAGCTTCAACCAAGATTCCTGAGAAGTCCACTCCCATAGAGCCAGTTGCTGCTGAAGGCAAGAAAAGAAAGGAAAGGGTGAAGAAGACCGTAGCCAGAGTGCTTGGAAAGGCTTCCATCATGGAAGAGGAAAGGAAGAAGAGGTTGCTGCACCAGCACCTAAGGCACCTAAGCTTATGGGTGATGCTATCAGGACAGGGGCTGCCATCCAAGCCCAAAGAAGCACCCAAAGCTGCCTCCAAGCCCAAGTCTGTGCCAAAGAGAAATACAAGAAGCATCCCAGCTGCTGAGAAGAACAAGGCCCTAGTGCCTGAAGCTGCAGAAGAAGATATGAAGAGCAAGTACTCAGAAAACTCAAGCCCAAGATCCCAGACCACAACGATGCTCATCCTGTGGCTGAGGATATGAAGCTCAGGAGAGACTCAGGGCTGAGGAAGTGGAGAGAAGCGGATCCGTATGCTTCAAGGAGAAGGACTGCTGTGGATGACAGATTTCACACCAAGGAGCAGCAGGATTTTTATGAGACAGTTTTGCTTGACAAGAAGCCAATTTATGTGATATGAGATGGATCGACTGGGAATACATCAAGGAAACAAGAGTACTACTTGGAGTGTATGACAGCTTCAATGCTTGTGGCAGCAGACTTTGTTGGGCAGAAGCTCACAAAGTGGAATGAGGAGCTTATCATGCAATTCTACTCCACAGCACACTTTTTATCCAGATGGTAGGATAATTTGGATGTCAGAGGGTACGAGGTCCATCCAACAGTTGCTGAATGGGCTCAGCTGATCAATGCCCAGAGGAAAGCAGATGATTTGGACATCTATGCCAAGAAAAAGATGGATCATAACTCAATGTCCAATATGTACAAGGAAATTCCAAATGGCCACTTGATACTTTCAAATTTGGCTCTGTGCATTATCTTCTGTCAGGGCTGCCAACTATTAATTGGATTTTGAGGCACACTCTCTTGGCCCAAGTCAGGTGATCACAAGATGATCAGAGGCCATGCAATCAATTTGCTTCATGTATTTGATGTGCCAGAAGTTCAAGGTGATGAGCCTCATAGTAGAGACAATCAAGAGGACTGCAGCAGACCAGAAGAGGAGCTGTGGATATGCCCCACAAATTCAGGAGCTCATTAACTCCAAGATGGGCACGGGCATATACTTATTGGACAAGGAACACCTGCCCATCCGTCCAGATTTTGAGGACAATCAAGTTGTGATGACTGAGAATGAACCATCATCTGCCCAAGCACAAGCAAAGAAGGAGAAGGCAAGGAAGGAGAAAGCTGCCAAGATGCCAACTCAAGAGGAGGCATCTGAGCTATTTCTTGAAAACCAAACAAGAGCAGCTTGGTTACCTAATTGCATCCACCCTGCGGATTGAGAAAGGACTAGCCACCCTAACTCAGAACCAGGCAAGCCTAGAGAGAATCATGGAACAAAAGTTCTATGATTGGATGTCAAGGTGACAGAGATTCAGACTGCAGTGGAGCAGCTCCAGGATGACATGCAGGAGAGGAGAGGCAAGACTACAACTGATGCCTTTGCCAGAGTGCCACGAGGTCCGAGGTCGTCTGCAGTGCCAGTTGCTGACACCAGAGCCACCACTTCTACACCAGCTACAGCCTCAGTTCCACTAGCTCCAGCATCTACTTCAGCCTCCAACTCCGGCGTCTATTCAGCGTCTACGGAAGCTTCGTCCTTGGAGTGGATCCGGACTCCACCACCACCAGAAGATCAAGCCTGAGTGTCGATCTAGCACTATGCATTTTCTAGGAACTTTTTGGTAACTTGTTGCCAAAGGGGGAGAAAAATGTATAGATCATAGGCTTCGAGAGAGAGAGTGTTGCTTTTATTCTCTCTTGCTTTATTTGGTGGTTTTTCGAACTTTGTTGGCTTTTGAGTGCTTGAGATACTACGTCATTATTGTGAGACATTGATGATCATGTGTTTTATTAAGCTACACTTAATGTTTTGCTTAATATTATCTATCTATCTTATGTGATCATTACTTTTCTGTGATGAGTGCATGTATTCATTCTTATCATTTTAAGCGCTCCACCAAAGATGGTATGTGACATGGAGAGTACCCATGACTCTAACTCTTTGTGCATTTTGCAGTCCAAAGCAAATTTAAATATGCACAAATTTAGGGGGAGCTCTTACTTATCACATACTTCTCAAAGCGACGATATATTTCATGCTTATTATCATTTGTCGAAGCTTTGATCTATATGTTGTCATCAATTACCAAAAAGGGGGAGATTGAAAGTGCAACTATCCCTAGGTGGTTTTGGTAATTCATAACAACATATAGCTCATTGAGCTAATGCTATTCCAAGATGATTATTTCAGGAAAGCTCAATGATTGGCATGGCATGGATGGTGAAAGTGGAACCCTCAAAATGCTAAGGACAAAGGATTGGCTCAAGCTCAAAAGCTCAAGACTCTTCATTTTATATTTTAGTGATCCAAGATCACATTGAGTCTTTAGGAAAAGCCAATACTATCAAGGAGGGATGAGGTGTTGCTTAATGAGCCTCTTGCTTCATGTGCTTAGTGATATGCTCCAAAACCCTCAACTACTTTCCCATATCCACATATGACCTAAACCCTAAGCCAAACTCGGTCCTACCGATTCTTTCTATCCGGCGCCACCGAGTTTCACTTGTCATAAGCCATTGCCAAACCCTAGCAATTCGGTTCTACCGATAGGGATCTCGGTCTCACCGAGATGGGATTGCAAACTCTCTGTTTCCCTTTCGTAACTTTTCGGTCTCACCGAAAGAGCGAATCGGTCCCACCGAGATTGCAATGTAAATTCAGTGTTTCCTTTTTGTAACTTTTCGGTCTCACCGAAAGAGCAAATCGGTCCCACCGAGTTTGCCTGACCAACTCTCTGGTTAGCTAATTACCAAATTCGGTCTCACCGAGTTTGTGTAATCGGTCTCACCGAGATTACGTTATGCCCAAACCCTAACCATATCGGTCCTACCGAGTTGCATGTCAGTCCCACCGAAAATCTCTAACGGTCACTAGGTTTACATTTTCGGTCCGACCGAGTTGTTGATTCGGTCCACCGAGATTGGAAAACTATGTGTAACGGTTGGATTTTGTGTGGAGGCTATATAATACCCCTCCACCTCCTCTTCATTCGTGGAGAGAGCCATCAGAACACATACACAATTCCAACTCATATGTTCTGAGAGAGAACCACCTACTCATGTGTTGAGACCAAGATATTCCATTCCTATCACATGAATCTTGATCTCTAGCCTTCCCCAAGTTGCTTTCCACTCAAATCTTCTTTCCACCAGATCCAAATCCTATGAGAGAGAGTTGAGTGTTGGGGAGACTATCATTTGAAGCACAAGAGCAAGGAGTTCATTACCTACACACCATTTGTTACTTCTTGGAGAGTGGTGTCTCCTAGATTGGCTAGGTGTCACTTGGGAGCCTCCGACAAGATTGTGGAGTTGAACCAAGGAGTTTGTAAGGGCAAGGAGATCGCCTACTTCGTGAAGATCTACCACTAGTGAGGCAAGTCCTTTGTGGGCGATGGCCATGGTGGGATAGACAAGGTTGCTTCTTCGTGGACCCTTTGTGGGTGGTTGCTTCTTCGTGGACCCTTCGTGGGTGGAGCCCTTCGTGGACTCGCGCAACCGTTACCCTTTGTGGGTGGAGCCCTCCGTGGACTCATGCAACCGTTACCCTTTGTGGGTTGAAGTCTCCATCAACGTGGATGTAGGATAGCACCACCTATCCGAACCACGGGAAAAATATCCGTGTCTCCAATTGCGTTTGAATTCTCCAAACCCTTCCCTTTACATTCTTGCAAGTTGTATGCTTTACTTTCCGCTGCCAATATACTCTTTGCATGCTTGCTTGAATTGTGTGATGATTGCTTGACTTGTCCTACAATAGCTAAAATCTGCCAAGAACTAAAATTGGGAAAAGGTTAAGTTTTTATTTGGTCAAGTAGTCTAATCACCCCCCCCTCTAGACATACTTTCGATCCTACACCAGCTGCCTATGATCTCGGCCAGCGGGGCGGTGCATACAACCGTGATGGGATGCTCTTGGAAGTAGGGCTTCAGCTTCTTGGCGGCGAAGTACACGCCGTAGCACATCTTCTGGTAGTGCGGGTAGTTCTGCTTCGAGGTAGACAGCACCTTGCTCAAATAGTACACCGGCCTCTGGACCGGCTGGTCTCGGCCTTCTTCTAGGCGTTGGACTACGATGACGGTGCTGACCACCCGGCTGGTTGCGGCAATGTAGAGGAGCATGGGCTCTTTCTCAGTCGGCGCCGCCAGGACAGGCGGCATGGCCAGCATCTTCTTCAGCTCGTGAAAAGCTTGATCGGCTTGGTCATTCCACTCGAAGTGGTTGGTCTTCTTCATGAGGCGGTAGAGGGGAAGAGCTTTCTCTCCGAGCCGGCTGATGAAGCGGTTCAGGGAGGCCAAGCATCCGGTAAACTTCTGGACGTCTCGAAGTTTGGTGGGAATCGCCATTCTCTCAATGGCCTTGATCTTTACTGGGTTGCATTCGATGCCGCGTTCGGAGACCAGGAAGCCTAGGAGCTGGCCGACTGGCACTCCGAACACGCATTTCTCGGGGTTAAGCTTGATTTGGATCTGGCGTAGGTTCTCAAATGTTTCCTTGAGGTATTCCAGCAAGGTGCCGCGCTTCTCCGTCTTCACTACAATGTCGTCTACGTAGACGTGGGCATTTCTGCTGAGTTGCTTGAGGAGGCACTTCTGCATGCAACGCTAAAAAGTGGCACCGGCATTTCTCAAGCCGAATGTCATAGTCAGGTAGCCGAAGGCTCCGAATGGCATGATGAAGGCGGTCTTCAGGCGGTCTGCCGGATTTAACTTTATCTGGTGATACCCTGAGTAAGCATCCAAGAAACTCAACAGCTCGCATCCGGCCGTGGAGTCTATCACTTGGTCAATCCTTGGCAGGGCAAAGGGATCTTTGGGGCAGGCCTTGTTGAGGCTCGTGTAGTCTATACACATGCGCCACTTGTTGTTTTTCTTTAGCATGAGGACCGGGTTGGCGAGACACTCTGGAAAGAAAACTTCCATAATGAAGCCGGCTGCCAGAAGCCGGGCTATCTCCTCTCCCACAATCCTGTGTTTCTCCTCCGACAGTCGGCGGAGGGGTTGTTTGACTGGCTTTGCGTCTTCTCGGACGTGTAGTTTGTGCTCGGTGAATTCCTTCGAGACGCCCGGCATGTCCTTGGGGGACCATGCAAAGATGTCCCGATTCTCACGGAGGAAATCGGCGAGCTCGCCTTCCTATTTGCTGTTTAGGTTTGCCCCGATGACGGCAAACCTCTCTGGGCGCTCGGGGTCAAGAGGTACCTTCTTTGTCTCCTTGGCCGGCTGGAAAGATCCTTGAGCATCATGCTCCTTGGGATCGGGGGACAAGGCCGACTGCTTGCCGGCCATGGCCACGACTCGGTCCAACATCTTCTATTCTTCGGCAATCACAAGGGAGTCGGCCAGCCGACTGCTGGCTGCTGCGCACTCAGAGGACTTCTTGTAATCGCCGGCTATGGTGATGACGCCTTTGGTGCTCGGTATCTTCATCTTGAGGTATGCATAGTGGGGAACTGCCATGAACTTGGCCAAGGCAGGTCGGCCAAGCAATACATGGTAAGGGCTCTCCAGGTCCACCACTTCAAACCAGATCGCTTCCCGGCGGAAATGCTCCTTGTCCTCGAAAAGTACATCAATCTTGATCTTGCCAATGGGGGCGCAGGACAGGCCGGGTACGATGCCATGGAACACAGTCCGAGTAGGCATGAGTTGCTTCGTCTTGACATTCAGCTTCTCCATGGTGTCACGGTACAGGATGTTGATGCTGCTCCCGCCGTCTATCAGCACGCGGGAGAATCGGGCAGCGCGTCTATCCGTTGCAAGGGTGGCATCCAAAACCAACGCATAAGAGCCGGGAGACGACATCACCTCTGGGTGGTCAGTCCGGCTCCAGCTGATAGGTTTTTTTGACCAGTGCATGTGCTCAGCGGGGTTGGCAGCAACCATGCTGACTTCTTGGTGCTCTCAGTGTTTGCTGCGCCGGTCTTCGGGCTGACTTGTAAAGATGATATAGGCGGCATGCTCGTCGGGGAACTCATCATGGACGGCTCCGACTGTGGGCCGAGCGGCCGGCGGCTGCGGAGTCGGAGGCGGCGGACCGGCAGGCAGAGGCGGCGCGAGCCCTTCGCCTTTAGAGATTCGGGTGAGCCAGTGGCACTTCTGGGTCGTGTGGTTGGACGGCTTCGCGCCGCTGTGGAACTTGCACGGGGCATCGAGAGTCTGCTCGTAGGAGAAGGCCGGCTGCCAAGCCGGCTTGCCGCCCCTCTGCTTCTTGGGTGCGGGCCGCGCTTCGGGCTGCTCGTCTTCGACTGTGGCCACCTGCCGACTGGTGGAGGGCGGCACCGGGCATTTGCGCTTGTGGTCGTTCTGGTGTGGGCGTCGGCCGGAGTCCCCAGCCGGCGTCTTAGGCGCCGGGTTGAGTACCTTTCCGGACGCGTCTACCCGGAGTTCGGTCTTCATCGAGGAGTCGGCGGTGGCGTACTTGTCCGCTATGATCAGAAGCTCGTCGAGGGTAGTCGGCTCGTCGTAGAGGAGCTTGTGCTTGAGGAGGGTGCCTTCTTGGCACCCGGCAGTGAAGTATTCTATGGCTTGCACCTCGTGCACCCCTTCGCAAGAGTTGCGGAGCTCGGCCCAACGTGTGAGGTAGTCGCGAGTGGACTCGGCGGGGCCTTGTACGCACAAGGAGAGCTGTCTGGGCTTGGGAGCCCGCTTGTAGGTGCTGGTGAAGTTGCGGACGAAGGCTTCTGTGAAGTCTAGCCAGCTGTTGATGCTGTATGGCTTGAGGCTGTTGAGCCAGGTCCGCGCCGTGCCCTGCAGCAAGAGGGGCACGTACTTCACAGCAACGCGCCTGTTGCCGTTGGCTATGCTAACCGCCGTGGAGTAGTCGATCAACCAATCTTCCGGCTTCACGGAGCCGTTGTACTTGGGCGTGTCTCTTGGGAGCGAGAACCCTTTGGGGAAAGGCTCGTCGCGGATGCGGGGGCCGAAGCAAGGCGGGCCGACATCGTCTTCTTCTTCTAGCGCCAGGGATCGCGCCAGGCGGTTGATCTGATGGCGGGCGTCGTTCTCGCCGACTCCTTCGCAGCGACCTAGCCGGCCGCTGAGAGTCGGATGCGCAACAGGCAGCGGGGTGGGATGTCTCTCTCCACGAGGCCGGGGCGGAGGCAGGTTGCCCCGCCACTCCACGGCCCGGGGGTGGCCTTCTGCGTCTTGCTCGATGGAGATACGGGTTCGGCTGGCAGCCGGTTCTTTCTCGCGCTGCGCGCGGGTTTTACCCGTAGTCGGCGTCCGGGACGTCGCACCGTGATCTCGGCGCGGGGGAGGGCTTTCCGCGCGGGCGTCGGCTTCGTGCCGCTGCGCGGCTGCATCGATCAGTTGCTGGATGCGTCGGGTCATGTGGGGGAGCTCTTCGGCCCCTAGTCCATCTAGCTCGTCTACGGCCGCCTGGGCGGCGCGCAGGTTCTCGAGTCGAGTAGCGTAGACTGGGCGGTCGACTCCTAGCATATCGGCGACGACAGCCGCGCTGTCTGACAACGCCGGCCCGGCTAGGCCCGCCTGGGGGCGGCGTGCCAAAGGCAGCGCGGTCGGCCTCGCGTCGGTGGGCCTCAGCGAGGCGTCTCATGGAAACCAACTTCCGGCCCTCCACGAGGAGGGCGAGGCGGCGAGCTTCCAATGCTTCAGCATCGGCATCGGCCGGGAGGGGGATGGACAAGTCGTGGACCGCCGCGTGCGGGGCATCGTGGGCGCTCTCGTGAGAAGCGCCGCCGTGGCCGATGACCATCACCTCGGTGGTGACAGCGTCGCAGCCATCGGCCCGGGGAAGCGGGTCATTGTAGATCGCGACGTTGGTGGGGAACGTGTCGAGCGAGGCCGTGTCGGAGTCGACAGGCATCGGATCGGTGGAGCCAACCGACTCCAAGTCCACGGCAGGCTCGCCGGAGATGTGGAGCTGGCCGAGGAGGTTGACGAGGTGGTCGGTGCCCGCGTCGGGGGCGAGCTCGTCGGAGATGAGAGTCTTGTCAAGGAGATTGGCGAGGCTGCTCGCCGCACAGATGTTGGTGACGCCATGTAGCACGTCGTGGCAAGCGCCATCGGGCGTGCTGGGCTGGCTACGCTCGCGGGGGAGGAAGAGGGTTCCCGTCCAGAACAGGTCTCCGGACGACGGTGCACCTGGCCCCACGGTGGGCGCCAAATGTCGGGTGGTAGGTGCGACATATGCCAATGAGTGGCTTATCATTGTGGGAGCCAGTAAGACGTCGCCGGTGCCTGGAAACGGGATGAGGCGAAGACATGCACGTCGGCGAATCTTACCCAGCTTCAGGGCTCTCCGTGGAGATAACACCCCTACTGCTGCTCTGCGGGGTCTCCGCATGGTCACTAGATGAACAAGTAGCTACATGGTGCTCCTTGAGCTGTTGGCGAGAGGAGGAAGAAGGGCACGGCTTGCTCTCTTCTCCTCCCTATGTGGTGTCTGAGACTAGCAGGGATTGATCTCCCTTTGCATGGATGCCCTGGGGGGTTTATATAGGCCTACCCCCCGGGGGTACAATGGTAATCCGGCTGGGCGCGGGCCCCAGCCATCTGTGTCTACGCTCTCCAGCTTCTGCGCCGGCTGCTGGGGCCCACCGGCTAGTGGGTCCCGCCGGCTGCCGGCTCCTTGGTCGACAGGCAGGCCCCACTGTCAGGGCCTTGTCGGTGGCTGGTTACTGTTGCTCAATCTTGGTGGCGAGGGCTTCGCCGAAGTGGGCGTGGCTACAGTGCCGCTGCCTGGTGGGCAATCACTGTAGCCCCACCGCGTCTTGTATCCTTAATGGGGCGTCTTCTTCGAGGGAGGTGGCAAGCCGGCTGTGGGGAGCCGGCTCTATCTTGGGCCGACTGGGGGAGGTCTGGCCGCCTTCGGGTGTCTCTCTGCCCGAAGGGGCCCACCGCCCGTGGGCCGTACTGGTAACCCGTCGTGGATGACATCAGGGTCAACGTGGCAACAGTGCTGCGCTGGACGAGTCATGGCCACCCGTATAGCACACTGTGCCAGGCGTGCTCCGGGATTCGGGGGTGGCAGGCTTCACTGTAGCCACACACCGTCACATCGCCGTTATGTGGATGCAGACTTCGAGGGTACGATCTTGACCGCTTTATGGGAGCCGGCTTCTTGGAGCCGGCCTTCTCGCGGCCGGCTTCTCGGAGCCGGCCCTCCTGCGGCTTCTCTTCATGAGGGCTGAAGTCGGGCCGCCTTTTGATAACCGGCCTGGAGACAGCCGGCAAGGGGAAGGCGGCCCTGCGTCTTGGATTCTTGAGGGCCGAATCGGCTCGTAATTTTTTCAGAAGGACCAGGGGGAGCCGGCTAGGCTACCCATGGTTATTTACTCCGATAGCTGCTTTGAAGGACTCGAGGGCTACGCTGTAGGCCGGATGACTAAGAGTCGTCGCGGCAAGCTCTACATCGACGACGCAGGCTGGGGCCCCGAGGCCGGCTCAATTGAGTACGGGTACCGGGTCCCCTTTGGTAGCATTCACGTTTTCATTGGCAAGATCGGTGAACCGGGCCCTGAGCCGGACACCTGCACCGACCTCGTCGAGACGGCTCAGCGTGCGCGATCCGCCTGGGTTAAACCGGCCATGAAGCGTGCCTTCGTGGGAGTCATCCATGGAGGAAGTTATGAGGACGGATCGGAATTTCGCGGCGCGACCGTCGTTTGTTCCGGTGACGAATCTTTGACCGGAGAAACCGAATCTCTTTATCAGCTACAAGATGGCCGGATTGGGAGTTGTTCCGATGGCGATAGTATTCCGGACCCCTCTAATCTGCCCAACCAGGTTGGAATATTCATGGCCGGAACACAAGCAGCGCTTCATTCTTCAACAGCTGCGGCAACGATCTCCGCTTCAGCAGCAGCGCCGGCTGCCGGGGCAGGAGGCCCTGTGTGCCCGTCGGCTCAGGTTCTATCAGAACTATTTGATGTGTTGGCTGTGCTTATGGCGGAAGTTAATCCGTCGGATCAGGATGTTCACAACGCAGAGATTGCAAAGGTAAAGGAACAGATCACCCAGGCCAAGGCAGATCTGGCGGCTGAGGACACCAGGATGGCCGCAGAGCGGGCCGCTTTAGACGCACAGGCCTACAAGCTTATGTTGGACCAGAGCGCGTCGCATGAAGTCATGAGGAGGAAGCACCGATCCCGCTTACCTCCGGTTTTCGAGGCTAGAGACCTTTTCAACACTCCAGGACCAAGAGCCGGCAATCCACTAGAGGGAAACCGGGCAGAAGCCCCTGGGACCGGTGCACCGGTTCAGCCTCGTCAGATGGACCCGCCTCATCAAAACACCGTTGTACCTCAGGCTGCTCCGGGTCACTACTCCAACCCAATGGACAATCTTGTTGCCGCTGCTGCACGACTAGAGGCCATTCCAATTGAAGATGACTCACCGCAGGCAGTAGAGACGCGACGGGTCAAGGAACTTTCGAGGACAGCTTTGGCCCAACAGGAAGCGTACTCATACAGCCGCGACCGGATCCACTCGACCCCTTGTCCAAGACGGAGGTATAGCAGACATATGGATGAACCGGCAGTGTCGAGTAATGAACGACGTGGGGCACCCCGTGACAACAACCTGGCGGGTGGTGCTGATGACGCTCAGGGAGTGGTGGACCGGGCCCGCGCGCGCAGGGAGGCCGAGTTAGCCACACAGCATCAGGCTCGGCATCTCATGCCGGTTCGTCCAACCACCTTGACTGAACCTGGTGTTACTTCTATATCTTTGGGGGTGCCTTGCCTTATCCCTGCTTTACGCAATGTGCGCCTGCCCAACGATTTCAAAGGCCCGCGCAAGGTACCAAATTACACGGCGGATCAACCTCTAGAGACATGGGTGGAGAGCTATGAGATGGCCATGGAGATGCTTGATGTGGATGACACGGTGTGTGCGAAATACTTCACCATGATGCTTGAAGGAACGGCCCGTACTTGGTTAAAAAGCTTGCCGGCTAATTCTATCAGTTCATGGGCCCAATTACGAGCCCGGTTTATCAGCAATTTCAAAGATACCTGTAAACAGCCTATGTCGATAGTGGACTTAGCTGCATGCGTCCAGGAGGAAGGAGAATCAACGACTCATTGGGTGCGCCGGGTTTCACAAGTGTTGCACTCCTCAGACCGCATCAACGCTGACACCGCAGTATTAACCCTAGAAGGCAACTGCCGGTTTGGACCCCTGAAGCTGAAGTTGGGACGGATGACGCGTCATTGCACCGACATGGGGACCCTCATGGCCGCTTTGGTGAAATATGCTGATTCTGATAGTACCAAGGGTCCCGAATCTGATGATGACAAGACAGGGAAAGGGAAGAAGAACAGCAGCTCCAAAGGTCAGCATCATCACTGGGCAGGCAATGGTGGAGGAGGCAAGCGTAAAGCGGATGGTAACATGGATTTTGTGGCTAATACCAACGCACAGGACAATGGCCAGCGACGCAAGGGTAGGCCGAAAAATCGTAATGGAGCGCCCAACCCTAACCCAAACCGCCTAAACTATCTGCTAAGCCAGCCCTGTCCAAGACATGGGACGAAGGAGGCGCCGGCAAACCACCTTTGGAAAGATTGCTTTATTATGCAGGAGTTCAAGAATTCTAATAATTTCCGGTATGATCATGAATCTGGCGGTGGCTCGGGATCCATGCCGGGTTACGGTGGAGGAAGTTCCAGTTCAGGATTCAATGGTAATCCGGGTGGACATAATGGTCAAAATAGTCAGAACAACCAGGGTGGTTACAACCAATAGCAGCAACAGTCAGGTTACCAGAGCAACCCAAAGCAGTTGAGTAATGGGCAGTACCATGTCTTCACCACTAGCTTGGACAAGCGAGACCGGAAAGTTCAGAGGCAGGCGGTCAACTTTGTTGAACCGGCCATACCCCGTTATCTACGTTGGTCTGAACAGCCAATCATATGGAGCAGAGAAGATCACCCTCCCCAGGTCGATAATCCGGGTCAGTTGGCTCTGATGGTGGCGCCTCAGGTGGGAGGTTACAAGTTCACCAAGGTGCTCATGGATGGAGGGAGCAGCATTAACATCCTATACTATGAGACCTTTCGTCGTATGGGACTAACAGATAAGAATCTCAAACCGTCTAATACAGTATTCCACGGTGTAGTGCCTGGCAGATCAGCATATCCCGTTGGTAAGATAGCTCTGGAAGTGGCCTTGGGGGATGATTATGATTCCAGGTCGGAGACATTGACGTTTGAAGTGGTGAAAATCCAAAGTCCATATCATGCCCTGTTTGGGCGACCGGCCTACGCCAAGTTTATGGCTCGGCCCTGTTATGTGTATTTGCAGCTCAAGATGCTGGGTCACAAGGGGACAATAACGGTTCACGGAAGCCGCAAAATCGCTTTGGAATGCGAGGAAGGAGATGCGGCTTATGCAGAGTCGGTTTGTGCCACCGAGGAGTTGAAGTACTATAAAGACAATGTTGATCCGGCGGACATGACTCCGTTGAAGAAGCCAACTACGGAGCATGATCCGGCCCTGAAGTTTAAATCGGCAGCAGAAACTAAGCTTGTTGACTTTGTACCTGGTGATTCATCCAAGCAGTTCAGCATCAATGCCAACTTGGATCCGAAATAGGAAAGCGCGCTCATCAAGTTCATCCATGAGAATCGGGACATTTTTGCATGGAAGCCCTCTGACATGCCAGGTGTACCGAGGCAACTCGCTGAGCACACACTTAATTTGGATCCTAAATATAAACCGGTGAAACAGTTCCTCCGCCGGTTTAACGAAGAAAGACGCAAGGCAATTGGAGAAGAGGTAGCCAGGCTCTTAGCAGCTGGCTTTATTGTTGAAGTTTTTCACCCTGAGTGGCTTGCCAATCCGGTGCTGGTCCTCAAGAAAAATGACACCTGGCATGTGTGTGGATTACACAGATCTTAATAAGGCTTGTCCAGCAGATCCTTTTGCCCTCCCCCGTATTGATCAAATTATTGATGCTACGGCAGGCTGTGAGCGTTTAAGTTTTTTGGATGCGTATTCTGGCTATCATCAGATCAAAATGGCAGTTAAGGACCAGGAGAAGACGACATTTATAACTCCCTTTGGAGCCTTCTGCTATGTGTCTATGCCCTTCGGGCTCAAGAGTGCCCAAGCAACTTACCAACTGTGTGTACAAAATTGTCTTCACAAGCAGATTGGCCGTAATGTACATGCTTACGTGGATGATATCGTGGTTAAGTCCAGGGAGAAGGAGACTCTGATTGATGATTTGAAGGAAACCTTTGATAACCTGAGAACATACAAGATGATGCTTAATCCGGACAAGTGTGTCTTTGGTGTACCGGCGGGCAAGTTATTAGGCTTCTTGGTGTCCAATAGGGGAATTGAGGCTAATCCAAAGAAGATCACAGCCATCACCTCCCTCGCTAAACCGAAGTGTATCAATGATGTTCAGTGCCTGGTAGGCCGGATTGCTGCGTTAAGCCGGTTTATCAGTCGCCTCGGTGAGAAGGCAATCCCTTTGTATCAGATGTTGAAGAAGACGGATCAGTTTGTCTGGAGTTCTGCTACTGATGAAGCATTTGAGGACTTAAAACGGCAATTGGCCAATCCTCCTGTGCTCGCCGCTCCCATTGACAAGGAGCCGTTGCTGCTATATGTTGCTGCTAATGCTCGGGCGGTCAGCGTGGCTATTGTGGTAGAGCGAAAGGAGGCAGGTAAGGAGCATCCGGTTCAATGTCCGGTCTATTATATCAGCGAGGTGCTCATTGAGTCCAATCAAAGGTATCTGCATTGGCAGAAGCTGGTGTATGGAGTTTTTATGGCAAGCCGGAAGCTTAAACAATACTTCCAAGGGCATCCAATTAAAGTGGTCAGTTCTGCTCCTTTGGGAGATATCATCCAGAACCGGGAAGCAACTGGCCGGATTGCAAAGTGGGCTATAGAGCTGGGGCCGTACGGAAGTATGTGCCTCGGACAGCGGTTAAGTCTCAAGCACTTGTTGATTTCATCAATGATTGGACGGAAATGCAAGCACCTGAAGAAAAGCCAGATCATACGTATTGGACCATCCATTTTGACGGATCCAGGCAATTGGAAGGCTCAGGGGCTGGAGTCGTATTAACTTCCCCACGAGGTGATAAGTTTTGTTATGTTCTCCGCTTAATGTTCCCTTGTACTAACAATGCAGCTGAGTATGAAGCCTTGCTCCATGGTCTCCGGATGGCTAAGGAGATGAATCTAAGTCGAGTTAAGTGCTTCGGTGACTCGGACCTTGTGGCTCAGCAAGTGTCTGGCACTTGGGACTCCAAGGACCCACTCATGGCAGCATATCGTCGTGAGGTGGATATTGTTGCAGGTTATTTTAGAGGCTATCAGATGGACCACGTGGACCGGCGGAAAAATGAAGCGGCGGACGCTTTAAGCCGGCTGGGCTCTCAGCGCAAACCGGTCCCGCCCAATGTTTTTTTGGATGTGCTGCACAACCCATCGGTCAAGATCCCTGGTGAAGAGGATTTGGCTATTCCTGATCCGGAGGCTCAATTGGTGGCAGCTCTTCATGTTATTCCGGATTGGATGCTTCCTTACCTGGCGTACAAGAACCGGGGCGAGTTGCCAGAGGATGAGATTCTGGCCCGGCAGATAATCCGGCGATCCAAGTGCATGGCTATCATCAATGGCGAGTTGCATCATTGCAGTGTATCAGGAGCTTTTCAACGCCGCGTGTCTCCTGAAGAAGGCCGTGAAATTTTGCGTGAGATCCACGAAGGATATTGTGGTCACCATGCCGGTTCAAAGTCTCTGGTGGCTAAAGCGTTTCGCCATGGCTTCTATTGGTTAACTGCTCATGCTGATGCGGAGGATCTGGTCAGACGATGTGATGGTTGCCAAAGGTTTTCAAGACGTGCTCATGTGCCGGCTCAAGAATTGAGAATGATTCCAATTACTTGGCCGTTTGCGACTTGGGGGCTGGATATGGTTGGGCCTTTCAAAAGGTCCAAAGATAAGAAGACCCACCTCCTGGTGGCGGTTGACAAGTTTACAAAGTGGGTGGAGGCAGAACCTGTTAGCAAGTGTGATGCGGCCACGGCGGTTGAGTTCATCAAAAAGGTGATTTTCCGGTTTGGCTTTCCGCACAGTATTATCACAGATAATGGTACCAATTTGTCCAAAGGTGCTATGAAGGAGTTTTGCGAACGGGAGCACATCCAGCTCGGCGTTTCATCAGTGGCACATCCACAGTCCAATGGTCAAGCAGAAAGAGCTAATCAAGAGATCTTGAGAGGCATCAAGCCCCGGCTCATGGTTCCTTTGCAGAGAACGCCGGGTTGTTGGGTAGAAGAATTACCATCTGTGTTATGGAGCATCAATACAACACCCAACAGATCAACATGATACACACCGTTCTTCATGGTTTATGGAGCGGAGGCGGTTCTCCCCAGTGATATCCGTCATGATTCACCTCGTGTAACGACTTATATTGAAGCGGACAACGAGACAGCACGGCAAGATGCTTTGGACCGGTTGGATGAAGAGCGTGACATCGCAGCCGCCCGATCGGCGATTTACCAGCAGGATCTTTGTCGTTATCATAGTCGCCGGTTCAGAACCAGAACCTTTCAGGAGGGAGATTTGGTGCTTCGGCTCATCCAAGATCAGACTGATATGCATAAGTTATCCCCACCTTGGGAGGGGCCTTTCGTGGTCAGCAAGAATCTGCACAACGGGTCATACTATCTGATCGATATTCGAGAACATAAGGACTCGCGTACATCAGAGGAGGAGACCAACAGGCCGTGGAACATAGCTCATCTTCGGCCTTATTATACTTGAGCCATTGGTTCTACTTATGTACATATTACAACGATGTATATATTAACTATAATAAACTGGAACCTCAGCTAAAGCGGGGTATCTGTTCTTTTACATCATGTTTGGTTACATGGAGTTGTTCTAAAGCGGCTTCCGGTTTACCCCTTGAGTTCGCTTTTCTAAAAGCATCGTGTTATATCACTTGGAGGATTGGTCATGTCCGAACCAATACCATGCCTCTTGATAGGCGAGAGCCACCAGATCACTTGGGGACTTGGTCATGTCTGAACCAGTCATGCCTCTTGATCGGCCTAAGGCCACAGAATCACTTGGGGGCTTGGTCGAACCCGAACCATGACCATGCCATTTGGTCGGCATAAATGCCATGGTTTCATTTGGGGACCTGGCTGACTAGAACCATAGTTACACCTAACGGGAGCTTGGTCGTGTTTGGCCATGGTAACGCCATTTAATCAGCTTAAATAAACCTTTTTTGGCAAACGGTTTTGTCATTGCTTTTGCTTCACACTTTTCTTTGAAGGGGTTTTTTTTGCTTTTTATTGCGTTTTTTAAACCGACAAAGTTTTTTAACCAATCAATTGACGGAACACAGTTCACGTCAATCCGGAGACTATTTGCCCGGTTTGATCCTTGTTGTTAACATCCTCTTCTGGAGTAACATGGTGTTTATTATAACCTGGCACGGTTTACATGGTAAACCAGCGTCATATATATATATATATATATATATATATATATATATATATATATATATATATATATATATATATATATATATATACAGGAGCTGTTATCTCCTCCAACAGTGTGGGTTTGCAAAACTCCGCTTCAAGATTGGCCAAGCCAACTTCACACTCAACGATGGCAGGTATTATGTATCTCAAAAATTTGATCATATACTTAAAATTTTTGTTTTGGATGTTTTGATTTCATATATACAGACATCATATTCCGCCTGACGGTACAACCGCGGTGGCACTTGACGAATTTCTCATTTCAGAAAGTGTTTTGGAAAGTTCATTACCACAGGAAGAACAAATTATGCACGAAGGCATATCAACATCAAAGGTATCAGCTAGCCTATTACAAGGCAACATGGTGTCCATAATAATATAATTGTTTTTCGCAAAGGAGAGGCAGTTTTAAAACCGGCTTCCGGTTCAAGCTTGGTCACCAGCCTCGCCTGATGGTTGTGGGTCATCATGCGCCGCTTCAGCCTCCGTTTCTCTACCCAGTGGCTGGAAATCCACAGTTGTCCAGTCGATTCCCATTAATGCTTGAAAAACAGCTTCATCATGGATCAGCAATGACGGGTCAATATCGGGAGCGTAAGTATGCTTACGGATTGGAGGGATCAGATTTTCTGATTCATGGATTGGTGCAGCTATTCGCTTGTTCTGACTGTCATATTGCGCTTGATAATGAGACAAGTCTGCTTCCTCAGCCAACTAACAAGCTAGCGGACGTACCTCCCGATTTATTGCTAGCAGATCCGCTTCACCAAATTCTGACCCGTCTTCCTTCAAGCTGGGATAGCCCTGAGCCGCTTCAATAGGATCAAAATCCGGTACCCAGGCTTTTGCCCGGATTAAGGCATTGATTGCACCGGTTCGAGCAGCAGATTTCTTCAGCTCTTCAACCCGGGCAGGAAGCACTGACAGTCTCATCAGAGTATCTTGAATCAAAGTGGGCGCCGGTTTGTTATGAGATGCGGTACAGATGATCCGCTGGGCACCAGTATACAATTGTTCAACCAATGTATAGGCGGCTTTCAATTTCTTCCGCACATCTGACCCCAAGTGCCCAATGAGTGTCCCTGAAATACCATAAAGGGTTAATAAACTGGCGACTCTGTAAGAAGGCAGAGCCAATTCAGAAGGCAAACTGGCTTACCAAAGATAGCAGTGGTCATGGAATGCACGTGCCGCTTTATGCTGGTCAGTTCATCTGCCACTGGTTTTAGTGCAGCCTCGGCATCCTCTGCTCGTTTGATCAAAGCAGACTTTTCAGTGGCCCAATCCGCCCGTTTCTTCTTGAAGTTCTCCTTAAGTTGTTCCATGGCGCTTGAAGCGCTGGCCAATTCCTCTTTTGCTTTGGAGGTTTCAGCCTGTTGGGTTTTCAGGTTTTCTTGGAGATCGGTGACTTGGTTTTCTTTCGTCTTCAGCTCCGCCTGCATGCATACAGATATATGCTTCAACAAATCGGTATAAGGATTCAAGTACCAACCACATAACAAGTTATGCACTTAGCACTTGGGGGCTAATGCATATTCCATCTTCATCTTTCAATTGTTACAAAGTCCCAAGATCAATACAAGTATTCAACTTGGCACTTGGAGGCTAATGGCTATTTTCTCATATATATTCTGATGCGGCAGTTTCAATTACTTAAAGTACCGGTTTAACTACGCTAAGTTGAACTGGCCCTTGGGGGCTACATCAGCGAATTTCCAAGCATCAAGATTTATATTATTAAGTCCCGGTTTGAAAGAATATTACAAACCGGCCCTTGGGGGCTAGGAGAGTCAGCAAGAATGGAAGCATACAAGCAGGAAGGAGCATATGAAAGTTACCTCATATTTATCTTTCATCATATTAACCAGACCGGTTTCATAGTCGCGACTGGTATACAGCCGGTTCAGATAGCCGGAATGGATATCTTGGGCGTTCAGAGCAGCGTAAGTCGTCAGATCAGCGTTCCACTTGCCTTTGCCAAAGGCAGCAAATTCTTCCTTGGCAGAATGTTTGGATAAAGCAACAGGATTGCTTGGCTCAGTATGGCCAGTGCCAGTAATGACAACCTCATCATCCTTGGTACCGCCGGTTTGCACTGGAGCTGTTGGGTTGTCAGTAGGTTTTGCTGGACCGATGGAGCTTTCAATCCGGATGGAACCTGTGGGCTGATTGACAGGACCTGAGGTATCAGTAGGTCTCTCTTCAGCAATAAGATCATCATCTTGCTGCGGTGGATCGTTGGGAATATCCTCAGGAATAGCCGCTTCAACATTGGGTGTCTTGCCTGCTTCAAGAACGACATCTTCTTCGGCCACTTTGTCCAGGCGGGCCTTCTTGCTTGGCCTAGGTTTGGCCCTGAGAAGAATAATAAAATCAAATACAGCATATGTTCTAAGGCGATGTACTGCAAACAACACAATAAGTATAGCTTACCCAAGCACCGTTTTAAGCGGTGGGAGCTAAGTAGCCGATGACTCGCCAGAAGATGAGTGGGAAGTAACCTGGTAATCGGAGTCAGACGGATTAAGAGGTTGACAAAATCAGCCCACTTTAGGACAAGCATTGACAAGCAAATTAGAGACCTCTGAATGGCGTTTCCGAACCGGACTATTCGGTAAACCGGCGGAGGTAACTACCTGGCCGCTGTGCCGGGTTGTGCGACGAGCTTCGTGTTGTTGGGTCTTCATAAGAAATTTAGGATCCAAATAAGAAAGAGGATGAGAAAATTTAACTTTCCGGTTTGCCTGGCGGATTTTTTGTGAAGGCAAAGTTTCTGAATCGGAAGAGAGAATAATTACCTCTGCAACATCCGCGTGGCTGGCTTCGGCATCATCCTAACAAATATCATCATCAATAAGATGCATGAAAAATAAACCAAGTGAGTCAAGCTCTACCTCAAAGTCTGGATTATCCACATCATCATCAGGGGCCAGATTAGAAGATGCAGTGGTTCTTTTCCTGTGGGCAGTCTTCTTCACAGCTTTAGTTTTTTGCCGAGTTGCTCTTTCCGGTTTGTCTGGTTTTTCTGTTTTCTCCTGCGGCAGTTTTCTGCTCCAAAACGGATCATTGCCCTGATTACGCAGACACTGATATTAAACAATGACCAGACATATCAATAACAGATTTAGCAAATAGAAAAATCAAAGTCTTACAGCTGGCGGTTTGTTGGTGGCACAGAAGGGAAGCAGACCGGTTCTAGCGCAGACGTGTTCCGGTTCATTCAGCATCTTATTCACAGCCTCTGTGATTTCTTCATCGGAGAGCTGGATTTTTGAATGTCGCAGTGGGTCATCAACACTGTCAGTATACTCGCACATCAAACCGGAGCGCTGACTAAGGGGCAGTATGCTCCATGATATCCAACAGCGAGCGAGATCAACCCCTGTTAAACTGTTGGCCATAAAGGTTCTGAGCTTTGATAGTTGGGGAGCATATTTGCTTCTCTCCTGGGCAGTCAATCTTTGAGGAAAAGGGTGTGTATTGCTGAGCCGCTCCGGACGAAAGCCAGGCAAGGGATTCTCACCAGCAGGGGAGGTGTCTTTGTAGTAGAACCATGTCTGATTCCAGTCCTTGGGGTGACTGTGCAGCTTGGCGTGAGGGTATGTGACCTCTTTCCTTTTCTGAATCGCCACGCCACCCAACTCCGTATTAGAGCCATCAGTAAACTCAGTACGGCGGTTTAGATGGAAAAGGTCTCTGAACAATTCTACTGTGGGCTCCTCTTGAAAGAACACCTCACAGAGCACTTGGAAGTGACACATATTTGTAACAGAGTTGGGGCCAGTGTCTTGCGGATGGAGTTGGAAATCGGCTAAAACATCCCGTTAAAATTTAGAACCGGGTGGCTTAAAGCCCCGGGCTAAGTGATCTACGAAAACAACAACCTCTCCTTCTCGAGGTGTGGGAGGGCATTCTTTGCCAGGAGCCCTCCAATGGATGGTATCTTTGCTGCCTAAAGCGCCAATCAGGACTAAATCATCCAGTTGATCCTCTGTGACGCGAGAAGGAACCCAATTGCACTCATATACTTGCTTGGCCATGATGGAATCTACAAGGTAGAAGATCCCGGTTCAAAAATGCATTTGATCAAGGTACGTTGGTATGTGCACTGTTAAACCGGAGACAGAACTATCTGAACCAAAGTTTCATGAAGCAACCAACGTCTGGCGGTTCAACAAGGGGACTAATGGCATATACCGGTTTGGAAAATTTTCTATAAGGTTAAACCGCCTAATCTAAGCATTGAAAAGCTGAGATTGCAGATGGACAAGTACGCAAAAACAGGTTTCACAAGATTTCTTTACAGCATTGGATCTGAAGCAAGTTCAGAAAAGAGATAAATACTTAGAGGTTCAAAGGAGCAGTACCGAACCAATGAGCAAAACATGCATATAGATCTATGGTTTGAGATGCATAAGTGAAGGCGAAGGTCAAACAACTATCATTGCACAGAGTAAAGATTTGCGGATTCATCTAAAGATCTATCGTATGAGCAAGAGGCAGACGATGAACACTGAAGAACTGCGAAACCCTAGGCCAGATCTGTGGGGGAAAGGATAGAAGATTTACCGGAGCTGAGGAAGATGCGGAAGGTTACCGTGATGTTCTGGTGCGCTCAGGTTGATGCAGCGGCCAAGGATGAGGCAGAGGTCGACGGCGGCGGCGGAGCTCCGAGGCTGGCGACGCGAGGAAGACGAAGAAGGCACAGAAGGAAAAAAAGAAATGACCCTTCGGTCCTATTTATAAGGCGAAAGAACATGAGTCAGGCGCGACAATCAAGGGGCCACAAAATGGAACTGTCGCCTCGATTTCTGCCGATCTATTAAACAAAGAAGCATAATGGATAGCTTCGATTATGACAGGTGACGTCACTCCGGTTTACAGCAATCAGAGAAGATGACATCATGGCGGTTTACCAATTTATAATAAGATGTTGAAGATGGAGCTTTTATTAAAGGATTGACATGAACCCGTTCAAATCAATCTGGGGCCTAATGTTGGGGATATTACTACTGGGCGTAAACCGGCCTATCTGGGCCGGGTTAACTTCGTCAGTAGTTAAGTATGTTAAAGCCCAAGAAGACAGAGGAGGGCTCAAGGCCCATGGTTGGTTCAAGGCCTGTAGCCGTAAACCGGCGTTAGTAGTTAACCTGTATTGTAAGTTAGGAATAAGTAGAGACCAAACCGGACACATCTATGAGCCGGTATTGGGACTCCGTAAGCCGACGGGAGTCACCCGTGTATATAAGGGGACGACCCGGCGGCGGTTCAAGGACAACAGACAACAACTGGAGACATAGGCGAAGCTTGTTTGCTCCCTAGTCATCGAAACCCCATCAATTCCATAACAACTAGATGTAGGCTTTTACCTGCATCGAAGGGGCTGAACTAGTATAAACTCTCTTGCGTCCTTGTGTCCGCTTTAACCCCTTCAAGCTAACCCATCGCGATGGCTCCACGACTAAGTCCTTTCTCTAGGACATCTGCCGTGACAAAACCACGACAGTTTACTTGCCCGATGATCGGCAAGCCATAGAGAATAAATGGATCTTCAAGAAGAAGACTGAAGCTGGCGGTAATATTACTATCTACAAAGCTCAACTTGTTGCGAAAGGTTTTCGACAAGTTCAAGGAGTTGACTACAATGAGACAATCTCACCCGTAGCGATGCTTAAGTCCGTCCGAATATCTTAAAGAAGAGTTGTATATGATGTAACTAGAAGGTTTTGTCGATCTAAAAGGTGCTAACAAAGTGTGCAAGCTCCAGCGATCCATTTATGGACTGGTGCAAGCTTCTCGGAGTTGGAATATACGCTTTGATAGTGTGATCAAAGCATATGGTTTTATACGGACTTTTGGAGAAGTCTGTATTTACAAGAAAGTGAGTGGGAGCTCTGTAGCATTTCTATTATTATATGTGCACGACATATTATTGATTGGAAATAATACAGAATTTCTGCATAGCATAAAAGGATACTTGAATAAGAATTTTTCAATGAAAGACCTCGGTGAAGCTGCTTATATATTGGGCAGCAAGATCTATAGAGATAGATCAAGACGCTCAATTGGACTTTCACAAAGCACATACCTTGATAAAGTTTTGAAGAAGTTCAAAACGGATCGGTCAAAGAAAGGGTTCTTGCCTATGTTACAAGGTGTGAAGTTGAGTCAGACTCAATGCCCGACCACTGCAGAAGATAGAGATAGGTCAAAGTCATTCCCTATGCTTCAGCGATAGGTTCTATCATGTATGAAATGTTGTGTACCAGACCTGATGTGTGCCTTGCTATTAGTTTAGCAAGGAGGTACCAAAGTAATCCAGGAGTGGATCACTGGACAACGGCCAAGAATATCCTGAAATACCTGAAAAGGACTAAGGAAATGTTTCTCGTTTATGGAGGTGACAAACAACTCATCGTAAACGGTTACGTTGATGCAAGCTTTGACACTGATCTGGATGACCCTAAGTCACAAACCGGATACGTATTTTTATTAAATGGTGGAGCTGTCAGTTGGTGCAGTTCCAAGCAGAGCATCATGGCGGGATCTACATGCGAAGCGGAGTACATAGCTGCTTCGGAAGCAGGAAATGAAGGAGTCTGGATGAAGGAGTTCATATCCGATCTAGGTGTCATACCTAGTGCATCGGGTGCAATGAAAATCTTTTGTGACAATACTGGTGCAATTGCCTTGGCAAAGGAATCCAGATTTCACAAGAGAACCAAGCACATGAAGAGACGCTTCAATTCCATCCGCAATCAAGTCAAGGAGGGAGACATAGAGATTTGCAAGATACACACGGATCTAAATGTTGCAGTGAAGGAAATATGCCCTAGAGGAAATAATAAAGTTGCTATTTATATTTCCTTATATCATGATAAATTTTTATTATTCATGCTAGAATTGTATTAACTGGAAACTTAGTACATGTGTGAATACATAGACAAATAGAGTGTCACTAGTATGCCTCTACTTGACTAGCTCGTTAATCAAAGATGGTTAAGTTTCCTAGCCATGGACAAAAGAGTTTTCATTTGATGAACGAGATCACATCATTAGAGAATGATGTGATTGACTTGACCCATCCGTTAGCTTAGCACTTTGATCGTTTAGTTTAGTTTATTGCTATTGCTTTCTCCATAACTTATACATGTTCCTATCACTATGGGATTATGCAACTCCCGAATACCGGAGGAACACTTAGTGTGCTATCAAACATCACAACATAACTGGGTGACTATAAACATGCTCTACAGGTGTCTCCGATGGTGTTTGTTGAGTTGGCATAGATCGAGATTAGGATTTGTCACTCCGTGTATCGGAGAGGTATCTCTGGGCCCTCTCGGTAATGTGCATCACTATAAGCCTTGCAAGCAATGTGACTAATGATCTAGTTACGGGATGTTGCATTATGGAACGAGTAAAGAGACTCGCCGGTAACGAGATTGAACTAGGTATTGAGATACCGACGATTGAATCGGGCAAGTAACATACCGATGACAAAGGGAACAATGTATGTTGTTATGCGGTTTGACCGATAAAGATCTTTGTCGGTGTCAAAACCGGCGGATCTCGGGTAGGGGGTCCCGAACTGTGCGTCTAGGCCGGATGGTAACAGGAGGCAGGGAACACTTTATTTTACCCAGGTTCGGTCCCTCTCGATGGAGGTGATGCCCTACTCCTGCTTGATTAATATTGACGATATGGGTAGTACAAGAGTAGATCTACCACGAGATCAAGGAGGCTAAACCCTAGAAGCTAGCCTGTGGTATGATTGTTGTGTATGGAGTTGATTCTCCCCTACGGACTACAACCCTCCGGTTTATATAGGCACCGGATCGGGTTAGGGTTACACAGAATCGGTCACAATGGTAGGAGATCTCGAATATCGCATCGCCAAGCTTGCCTTCCACGTCAAGGAAAGTCCCATCCGGACACGGGACGAAGTCTTCAATCTTGTATCTTCATAATCCAGGAGTCCGGCCGAAGGTATAGTCCGGCTACCCGAACACCCCCTAATCCAGGACTCCCTCAGTAGCCCCTGAACCAGGCTTCAATGACGACGAGTCCGGCGCGCAAATTGTCCTCGGCATTGCAAGGCGGGTTCCTCCTCCAAGTCCTTCATAGAAGATTGTAATCACCAAGAGTAGTGTCCGGCTCTGTAAAATAAGTTTCCACATATTGCCATAGAGAGAATAATATTAACACAAATCAAATCTGCTGACGTATTCCGCAGTGTGTCATCACACTACAGCCAAGTTCTTCGCTCGAATTGTTTTCACCTTTCCACCTCAGCATGTTTTGCGAGGAGGTTTCCTTGGCACGTCTTGTCAAAGCAGAGATCGTGTGCCCCCTTTTACGGGATTCTCATAAATACAGACGTGGGTAACCCAATCGTGCCCGTTAGCACATTTTCTCGATTAAAGGCGAGTCCCGAACGGTTACGGGGAGGGCTCCTGGTATTCGACCTCTTATAAAGAGACCAAGGCCTTACTCCTTTTTCCAATCTCAAACGAGTTCGCCCGTCGCCTCGAGTTCCAACACCCTAGGCTTCAGATTCCAGGCGCTTCGGACCTTCGACAATGTCCGGTTCCGACCTTCAAGGCCGATGGATGCCCTCCTCCGTCACGGAGGAGGACGTGCTAAAGTTGAGAGAGGATAAGTTCTTGACCGCTGAAATTCCGCATAGGTTGCCTGCTCAAGGGTAGGCTATTCCCAATCCCCAGCCCGGTGAGAGCATAGTGTTCATGTCTCACTTCCTTCGGGGGTTAGGGTTCCCGATGGATCCCTTCGTGAGGGGGCTGCTGTTTTATTACGGGCTGGAATTTCATGACTTAGCCCCGGAGTCCATCCTCCACATTTCCTCATTCATCGTCGTGTGCGAAGCATTCCTACGTGTTACTCCTCACTTTGGATTATGGCTCAAGACCTTTGGAGTGGAGCCGAAGATGATCGAGGGACGGCACGCAGAGTGTGGAGGTGCAGTCATAAGTAAGAATGCTGAGGCTCCATGTCCCGAGGGCTCCTTTCAAGAGGAGCTCGGCTTGTGGCAACGAGAGTGGTTCTATATCACCGCTCCCAGGAGTGCCAAGTGGGTGGCGCCTCCTGCCTTTCGCTCGGGTCCCCCACCACGGCTAGCGTCATGGGTCAACAAAGGATTAGATTGGGGGTTATCCAAAGATGTGCCCCTGTTGCAGGGCCGCATTAGGGATCTCTTAAAAGGAGACCTCAACCTGGTCAAGGTGACGCAGGTCATGTTGATTTGCTGAACATTGCCCGGCAAACGTCGCTCCCTTCGTCTGTGGGAGTTTAATCCGGAGGGACCACGAGTTCTCCAGCATTTTATGGGCGCAACGCCCGCGGAGTTGTATAGACTATTCTTCGGATCACAAGAGATGTGTCCGGATTTAACCGAGGACGCAGGCCTAAGCTGCAATCGCCCGGATACTCAAGTAAGCAACCTTGTACCCAGACCTTCTATCTGTATAATTGTCATAAACTTGCCCCTAAAAGAGTCGTCCTTTTAAACAGGAGTGGATAGCGAAGGCAAAGCTGATCAGGTGTCCAGCTCCCCTTCCTGAAACCAGGCCGGATCCCGTGCTAGTCAGGATGCTGGAGATAATGCCTTTGGAGGGGGAGGACAAGGAAGCTATGGCCTCCTCGAAGGAGGCTGCTCCGAAGGGAGGAACCGACAATTCCTCTCCTAAGGGGGAGAAGAGAGCCGCCTCTGACGACCCGGAGACGATGGCCTCGAAACGAGGGAGAAAATCCTTGCCAGCGGGTCCGGCGCCGGGGAGTTCCTCGGCCGGACTATGCCCTCAAGGGGATCAGCCCTCCAGCGAGCCGTAAGTAGAGAGAGATTTTCCTTTTGAGGGACGAGAGAAATCCTTGATTTATATCTGAGAAGATTAACCGAAATTTTACCTTGTAGCTCGGACCTCAGCCCTTCTCAGCAGAGCTCGTCTTCAGGGGATCTTCTTCCGGAGATGATGGAGAGCGGGACGCCTCCCCCTGCCGTACCGCCTAGCGAGGCGGGCGACCCTGAGGTGTCGTCGCGGAGGGTTTCTCTGAATCCGGAAGGGGCGGAAGATAGCTACGTGGCCCCCAAGGCTCTCCGCGTCCGGCCTTCGAAAGAGGCCATAGGACAAGTCCGGCACCGTCTGGTGCTCGGTCGGAGGAGCTAAAGATTCTGCTGGGGCGAGCTTCTATCTCAGAGGAGCACCGTGCACTGATGGGCACGGTGATTGAAAGGATTTCATCCGCAGAAAGCGGATTGCATGAGGCCGTCAAAAGCTTACTGACGGGTTTTGAGGTACGTTAGATAATGTACACTTTTGTCAGTTGCGCATAAGTAAGGTGCGCCTTGTGTAGATAGTAGCCCCTGAGACTCTGCGCATTGTCAAGAAATGACAGCACGCAGAGGATCGTAATCCCAGGTCTAAAATGTCGCCTTTGAATGTAGGTGGCGAGGTCTTCGGAATCAAGCCAAACTGATGATGTGGCCGAACTAAAGCGGCAACTGGACGTGGCAGATGCTGACATCACGCTTGTTAATAAGAGGCTTGATGAGGCTCAAGGTATGTAATTCCTCGGGCGGCATTAGGTAAGAACAGTTTTACGCCTGTGTCTTACGATGCATGTGCTTGACGCAGATGGAGCGGCCGCCGTGGAGAGTCTTAGGGCAGAACTTGCCCGAGCTAAAGAACAAGCCAGCGAGAGTGATGCGGCCACCAGGAAAGCCCTTGAAGAGCTGAGAGCCGAACAGGCTGCTCATTGCCGAAGCAAGGAAGAGATGGCCGAGATGGACGAAAAGTTAAAAAGCGCTACAGGCCGTTGCAGACTTCTTGAAAAAGAAGACCAGGCGAAACAGACGGACTTAGAGAAGGCCGTTGCCGATGCCAAGGACGCGTGCTCTGCGATGAGAGCTGTGAAGGAGGAGCTGCGTCAGGCCGAACAGATTGCGGCTGGAAAGCCCTTTATGCTGCAAAGGAAATTTTGCGACCTGAAGTTTGCTCCATTGGACCGGATGTGGAGTGTGAAGTATACCTATCTGGATTTGGCAGCGAGTGCTGCTGATGCGACCGAACACTTTTGAGATCAGAAAGATCGCGAAGTGGAAAGGCTTTTTTGGTCGCAGTTTCTCAATCCAGAGCGTCCACTGGCAGTGGATGATCGTTTGGCTCAATGGGCCGAACTGAATAGGTTGTCTGGACTCGCCATGAAGTATGTCGTGGGTTACCTGTGGCCGGGGAGATCGGAGCCAAAGAGTTATTTCAGCTTAGTGCAGCAATTCCTTGGCGCGGTGCCGCGTATAAATGCAATGAAGAGGTCAGCATGCATAGAGGGCGCTAGGATGGCTCTTGCCCGTGTTAAGACATACTGGGCAAAGATGGAGACCACCGTTGTTGCGTCCCGAGATTCGGACAAAAGCCGAGTACCTTCCGAGCACTATTTTCAGGAAGTTCTTGAAGGCGCTCGTGTAATAGAGACGCAGTGCCCGAAAGATGCTATGTTACGATAGCATATGTAATTATAAAGTAATATTTTGATAAACTGTAGTGGCCTTTTTTATACTTGTGCCTTCAAGTATTGTGAACACCTTCTATGCGGCCGTTTTAAGATATATATATATATATGTATAGAATCTGAAAGATGGCAGTCGTTGGCTTCAGCCCCCACGCACATAGTGCGGGGGTGCTCGCAGAAGACGCATTTTCACACTTAACCCAACGTCTTGGTCCTACAAAGGAGGTGATAGCGCAGCGGGCCAGGCAACCGGACTATAATGCTTTAACACTTTCACTTAGCCATAGGAGTTCGAAAATGAGACTCTTTAGGTAGCTCCTTGGTGGCAACTGCGCTCGTCCGAATTCGGGGCGCGTATGTGCCTAACCGGGAAGCGGCCCTTCGTTAAAGCGGAGGAATACGATAGATTCCGATAGGTCATCGAGTGGCTGACCAGTCTCACGCTACATCATGACAGTCAGTTTTCGGCTTTCTCTACTGAGGTGCTCGCCCTGGCCGAACCGGGGGCACAATCGCAGTAGTTCTCCTGGTGCTACCTTAGCCGATAGAGCGGAACATAAGGTAGCCGAACTCAGGAGCCGGGCAACCCAACATTTGACCAAAGACATGATTCAGAGCTGATGCATATAATGCCGAAACTCGCGACACCGAACACTCCCTAAGGTGTTCGGTCTTTATGAGTGCGGGCCAAACAACACTCTTTATTGAAAAAGCCCCTAGTGTCCAGGTACATGCAAAAAATTCTGACATGGCCACATGCCAAGACGCCAGCCTCTTCCTTGGTTATGTTAGAAAGAAAAACCAGGGGATGTGTAGCAACAAGAGACAGTAAAAAAGGTTTACGCAGGGTCTTAATCTAAAAAGAATCCTTTAGGACGGGTCCCTACTGCACGTCTGCGCCTGTGTCTCCGTTGTGCCGTATCCTGGACGGGCGTCGCACAACGTTCATCTGTAAAAGAGAGGAACTGAGTTGAAAACGGGTCGTGCCGAAAAAGTTTAAAATAAGCAAAGTATAAAGTAAGATATGTAAGTTTGAGCTTTATTGTCTCTTATTGTATATGCGTGGAGCCCCTAGTGCGGGGGTATATGGCTTCTAGGCCTGCATCAATGATGATTTTGCACCGAACTCGTCTATCCGCGTTCGTGGTCTTTAAATGACCTATTTTGAAGTTTTTTGGCCGGTGAGGCCATTTTGCTGTGGGGCTGTTAAAGCGGCCGCACTGTCCTCCGCTTGGGGAGGCGCACTTTAGTGTTTCCCTTCAAAGAGATGATGCCTCGTGGACCGGGCATTTTAAGCGTAAGAGATGCATAATGTGGTATTGCGTTAAATCGAGCGAAAGCTTCGCGTCCCAGTAGTGCTTGATAGCGACTTGAGAACGGGACGATGTGGAAGGTCAGCTTTTCACGGCGGAGGTTATCGGCAGAGCCGAATGTGACTGTGAGCCGGAGAAAACCCGTACAATGGGTGTCCGGACCAGGTATTACCCCTTGAAAGGAGGTTTTGCTGCGGCGGATTCTTGCTGGGTTTATCCCCATGTGCTGTATTGTATCCTGATATATCAGGTTTAGTCCACTGCCGCCGTCCATAAGGACGTTTGAAAACTTGAGTCCGCCAATTATTGGATCGAGTATCAAGGCAGTCCATCCTACATTCTTGATATTCCTAGAATAATCTAGCTGATCGAAGATGATCGGTTTTAACGACCAGTGGCAGGACCCTTTGGGGATGGGCCATGTGGTGCGTACCTCTACGGGCACCGCACGTTTTGTTATGTGAAGTGAGTTCGCTGTTTTTACTTCTTGTGGGAAGTTCTTTTGTTTCCTGGTGCTCTGCTTTTGGGGTTCGTCCTCGTCTTCGCTTGGTGTGTCGAGCCCCTTGTGTTCGGCATTGAGTCTGCCGAATTGTTTGAAGACCCAACAGTCTCTGTGGGTATGGTTAGCAGGCTTCTCGGGAGTACTGTGTATCTGACATATCCTGTCCAGGATTTTATTTAGGTTGGATGGATCGTCCCTGTTATCCTGGGGGGGGGGGGCGATTTTTCCTGATTTTGTCGTGAGCCTTTGAATCCGGCATTGACTGCCGTGCTCTTCGAACTTTTGTCCTTAGTCCAGCTATGGTCCTTGTTGCGTCGCGGTTTTCCATTTCCATCCCTAGTTTCAGATGTACTTGGGTCGCTGGTGCTGCGCCTTGCCAACCAGCTGTCCTCTCCTGCACAAAAGCGGGTCATGAGGCTTGTTAGTGCGGCCATTGTTCTTGGCTTTTCTTGGCCGAGGTGTCTGGCGAGCCATTCGTCTCGGACATTATGCCTGAAAGCTGCTAAGGCTTCGGCGTCCGGACAGTCGACTATCTGATTCTTTTTAGTGAGGAATCTATTCCAGAACTACCGAGCTGATTCTCTGGGTTGTTGAGTTATGTGACTGAGATCGTCTGCATCCGGAGGACGGACATAGGTCCCTTGAAAGTTTGCTCGGAAAGCATCCTCGAGCTCTTCCCAGCTTCCAATTGTATTTTCTAGAAGGCTTTTAAGCCAATGTCGGGCTGGCCCTTTGAGCTTAAGGGGTAGATATTTTATGGCGTGGAGATCATCTCCTCTAGCCATGTGTATGTGGAGGATATAATCCTCGATCCAGACTCCAGGGTATGTTGTTCCATCATATGCCTCTATGTTTACGGGTTTGAATCCCTCTGGGAATTCATAGTCCAGGACCTTATTGGTAAAACATAGGGGTGTGCGGCGCCCCTGTATTTGGGTGTGCCGGATTCTGATGATGGCTTCATAGCGTTGCTTACAAGAGCTTGCTTTCTTGGCCCATAAATGGACCTGACTGGGCCATGATGCGAATCCTTAATTGGGTCGCATGCCGATTTAAGTGCGGCGCCGCTTGCCGCTTTATGGGGTCGTCTATCCGGCCGTGTGGCTTTTTCATTTTTTGAATGCGAGGGCTCTAGGGCCTCTTCGTCGAATTCAGGCAGTAGCTTTCTTTTCGGATAGCTTTTAGTGCGGCGACTGTCGCCGTACTTATCTGTGGCATTGATTACCTTGCTCCATCTGATCCGGAGTGCATCTTCCGCTGTTTTTAGCTTCCGCTTCTGCTTTTTTAGGCTGCGTGCAGTTGCAACGAGCCTCTCGTGGAGATTCTTCTGCTCCATAGGTTTATCCGGCGTGAGGTTGTCCGGATTGTCGTTTTCGCCGGAGGCGGGATGTTCGGTTTCTCTATCCGTGTTGCCCTGTTCGGACGGTTGCTCTAAGGCCTGCTCGTCGTCCGCCGGCTCGTCCTGCTCTATGGCTGGGTTTTTGTCGAGGCGGGGCTTGGGTCGGCGTTTACGCCGATGCTTTGATTGTTTTTCGGGGGGTCGATCTCCCGTCCCATCCCCTTTTTCCTCGTTGTCGCTTCCTTTAGGGGTATCCACCATGTACACCTCGTGAGATGAGGTGGCTGTCCAATGCCCTGTGGGCGTTGGTTCGTAGGTATCTCCTGCATCATCATCCATGCTGTCGATGTCTCTGGTGTCGAAGTTGAGCACGTCGCTTAAATTGTCGACCATGGCTACCAAGTGGGTGGTGGGTGGGCTTTGAATTTCTTCGTCATCCGTATCCCATCCTCGCTGACCGTAGTCCGGCCAGGGCTCTCCCGATAAAGAGAGAGACTTAAGAGAATTCAGGATGTCGCCAAAAGGCGAATGCTGAAAGATGTCTGCGGCGTTGAACTCCATCATCGGCGCCCAATCGGATTCGATTGGCAGGGGCGTGGGGGGTTCGGAGTCCGAGGTGGAGTCCGGACCCTTGGAGTCACGGGTTGTGCAGAGTGCGGGGCTAGCGTTCGGCTCGATCGCTTTTGGGATCGCAGCCCCTGAGGTGACGTCCAATCACTCATCCTCGATTGGCGCAGTAGGCTCGGAATCAATGGTCGGAACTGGTGCGTGTGCGGCCTCCAAAGCGCTGTTCGGCGGCAGAGCTATATCATGCCCATCGAGATAGTACGGCACGCTTGGCTGTGGCTCGAATCCGTCGAAGATCAAGTCCCCACGGATGTCAGCCGTGTAGTTTAGGCTTCCAAACCTGACCTGATGGCCAGGGGCGTAACTTTCGATCTGCTTAAGGTGGCCAAGCGAATTGGCCCGCAGTGCGAAGCCGCCGAAGACGAAGATCTGTCCGAGGAGAAAAGTCTCAACCTGGACTGCATCGTTGTTGATGATCGAAGGAGCCATTGGGCCTAAAGGCGATGACACAGAGGAACTCTCAATGAAAGCACCAATGTCGGTGTCAAAACCGGCGGATCTCGGGTAGGGGGTCCCGAACTGTGCATCTAGGCCGGATGGTAACAGGAGGCATAGAACACTTTGTTTTACCCAGGTTTGGTCCCTCTCGATGGAGGTGATGCCCTACTCCTGCTTGATTAATATTGAAGATATGGGTAGTACAAGAGTAGATCTACCACGAGATCAAGGAGGCTAAACCCTAGAAGCTAGCCTATGGTATGATTGTTGTGTATGGAGTTGATTCTCCCCTACGGACTACAACCCTCCGGTTTATATAGGCATCGGATAGGGTTAGGGTTACATAGAGTCGGTTACAATGGTAGGAGATCTTGAATATCGCATCGCCAAGCTTGCCTTCCACGCCAAGGAAAGTCCCATCCGGACACGGGATGAAGTCTTCAATCTTGTATCTTCATAATCCAGGAGTCCAGCCGAAGGTATAGTCCGGCTACCCGAACACCCCCTAATCCAGGACTCCCTCAATCTTCGTAGAATATGTAGGAACCAATATGAGCATCCAGGTTCCGCTATTGGTTATTGACTGGAGATGAGTCTCGGTCATGTCTACATAGTTATTGAACCCGTAGGGTCTGCATGCTTAACGTTCAGTGACGATCGGTATTATGAGTTTATGTGTTTTGATGTACCGAAGGTGGTTTGGAGTCCCGAATATGATCACGGACACGACGAGGAGTCTCGGAATGGTCAAGACATAAAAATCGATATATTGGAAGGCTATGTTTGGACATCGGAATGGTTCCGGGTGAGTTCGGGCATTTACCAGAGTACTGGGGGGTTACCAGAACCACCCGGGGAGTATATGGGCCTTATTGGGCCTTAGTGGAAAAGAGGAAAGGAAGGACAAGGTGGAGGGCGCGCCCCCTAGCCCAATCCGAATTGGGTGGGGGGCCGGCCCCCCTTCCTTCCCTCTCTCCACCCTTCCTTCTCTCCTACTCCAACAAGGGAAAGGGGGAATCCTACTCCCACCGGGAGTAGGACTCCCCCCTTGGGCACGCCATAGAGGGCCGCCCCCCCTCCTACACTCATTTATATACAGGGGAGGGGGGCACCCCATAGACACACAAGTTGATCTCTTAACCGTGTGCGATGCCCCCCTCCACAGATTTCCACCTCGGTCATATCGTTGTAGTGCTTAGGCGAAGCCCTGCGTCGGTAACTTCATCATCACCATCATCATGCCGTCGTGCTGACGAAGCTCTCCCTCGATACTCAACTAGATCTAGAGTTCATGGGACGTCACCGAGTTGAACCTGTGCAAATCCTGGAGGTGTCGTACCTTCGGTGCTAGGATCAGTCGGATCGTGAAGACGTACGACTACATCAACCACGTTGTCATAACGCTTCCGCTTATGGTCTACGAGGGTACATAGACAACACTCTCCCCTCTCATTTCTATGCATCACCTAGATGGATCTTGCGTGTGCGTAGGATTTTTGTTGAAATTACTGTGTTCCCCAACATGCTGACCCGTTTACTAAGCCTCTCTCACGAGCAAAACATGATCATCACCAAGACTCCATGGGTGTTAGAATCATTACAATGTAATCTAGATTATTGACTCTAGTGCAAGTGGGAGACAGAAGGAAATATGCCCTAGAGGAAATAATAAAGTTGTTATTTATATTTCCTTATATCATGATAAATGTTTATCATTCATGCTAGAATTGTATTAACCGGAAACTTAGTACATGTGTGAATACATAGACAAACAGAGTGTCACTAGTATGCCTCTACTTGAGTAGCTCGTCGATCAAAGATGGTTAAGTTTCCTAGCCATGGACAAAGAGTTGTCATTTGATAAATGGGATCACATCATTAGAGAATGATATGATTGACTTGACCCATCCATTAGCTTAGCATGATGATCGTTTAGTTTGTTGCTATTACTTTCTCCATAACTTATACATGTTCCTATGACTATGATATTATGCAACTCCTGAATACCGGAGGAACACTTAGTGTGCTATCAAACATCACAACTTAACTGGGTGACTATAAAGATGCTCTACAGGTGTCTCCGATGGTGTTTGTTGCGTTGGCATAGGTCGAGATTAGGATTTGTCACTCCATGTATCAGAGAGGTATCTCTAGGCCCTCTCGGTAATGCACATCACTATAAGCCTTGCAAGCAATGTAACTAATGAGTTAGTTACGGTATGTAGCATTACGAAAAAGAGTAAAGAGACTTGCCGGTAATGAGATTGAACTAGGTATTGAGATACCGGTGATCGAATCTTGGGCAAGTAACATACTGATGACAAAGGGAACAACGTATGTTGTTATACTGTTTGACCGATAAAGATCTTCATAGAATATGTAGGAACCAATATGAGCATCCACGTTCCGCTATTGGTTATTGACCGGAGATGAGTCTCGGTCATGTCTACATAGTTCTCGAACCCGTAGGGTCCGCACGCTTAACGTTCGATGACGATCGGTATTATGAGTTTATGTGTTTTGATGTACCGAAGGTGGTTCGGAGTCCCCGATGTGATCACGGACATGACGAGGAGTCTTGAAACGGTCGAGACATAAAGATTGATATATTGGACGGCTATATTCGGACACCGGAAGTGTTCCGAGTGGTTTTGGATAAAACCGGAGTGCCAGAGGGTTACGGAACTCCCCGGGGAACTAATGGTCCTAGTTGGGACTTAGTGGAGAGAGAGAGGGGCGGCCAGGGCAGGCCGGGGGCCCCTCCCCCTTGAGTCTGAATTGAACAAGGAGGGGGCGGCGCCCCCCTTTTCCTTCCCCTCTCCCACTCCTTCCTTCCCCCTTCTAGTAGGACTAGGAAAGGATGAATCCTACTCTTACTAGGAGGAGGATTCCTCCCCTCCTTGGGCGCCCCAAGGGCCGGCCGGCCTCCCCCTTGCTCCTTTATATACGGGGTAGGGGGCACCCTAGAACACACAAGTTGGCATTTATTTAGCGTGTGCGGTCTCCCCCTCCACCATAATCCACCTCGGTCATATCGTTGCAGTGCTTAGGTGAATCCCTGCGCCAGTAGCTTCATCATCACCATCATCACGCCGTCGTGCTGACGAAACTCTCCCTCGACACTCAGCTGGATCTAGAGTTCGCAGGACGTCACCGATCTGAACGTGTGCATATCACGGAGGTGCCGTACCTTCGGTGCTAGGATCGGTCGGATCGTGAAGACGTACGACTACATCAACCGCGTTGTCATAACGCTTCCGCTTACGGTCTAAAAGGGTACGTGGACAACACTCTTCCCGTCTCGTTGCTATGCATCAGCTAGATAGATCTTGCGTGTGCGTAGGAATTTTTTTTTAAATTACTGCATTCCCCAACACCACCATCTCATATTGGTTGGTATCCCGTCGGAACTCAAGGTATGGACCAGCCCCCACGGTGGTGAAGTCATGTGTGAGGCGGTCCCCGCTGAAAGGAAGCTCCATTCAGATGCGACGACTACGGACCATGGGAGTTGCAGCACCACGGACTTGAGGCACATGGGCCCTCCTAGTTCCAGGCTTGGACTGATCAATAGAGTGTCTGGGCGCAATGTCATCCTCTTCCTCCCCAACATAGTCCTCATCATCCGGATCAGAGGCCGACGTACTTGGGGATGGTGCCCGACGCTTCTTCTTAGGACCGGTGGTGGTCTTCTTCTTCTTAGGTCGACCATGTTCATCGGAGTTGGTGGAACCTTGTCGGCGATCGACTAAAATGGATACACGATAAGGGTACCGATGAGTAGGAGTCAAAAAGTATGAATAAGGATAAAGCAAATTAAACATTGGGATGAACATTTCCGAACATGACCATTGGACAAGTCCAAGTGGTAGATCAAAATATTGACATGCCCATGATTAAGTTGTTTAGCCAAGTACATAGAGAGGATTTTAGGCTAGGCAAGAGACATCAAATCCCTAGAGAGATATGTACACCAAGATAGTCATGAGAGATAATGAAAACCTAGGATGGTTGGACCAAACACAAAAGAGGCAAGAGTAGATAGCAGCCATACCCCGAGAAGACGAAGGAGGGCCGCATTGCTTGGTATGCGCCATGAAGAACTCCGGTGGACAATCCACAAGTCAACACCCAAACTGGTCCCTCCCGAGTGATTCACATCGCAACCCAAGGAATGGATTGGATGGAAACATAGATCAGGAGGAGATGAAGGTCTGGGCAGGAGATCGGGGCCGAAGGATGGAGGAGATGGCTGGGGCAGCGCCGGAGCACAGCCCGGCGGCGGCGGTTTAGAATAGATGGGGAGAGCACGGTAGAGAATGGGGAACTGCCCCAAATCCCGAGCCCTCCCCCATTTTGTGTGTCTGCGGGCGACGGGCCGGACATCCGGGGTCCAGGCCCAGATATCCGGCGAGTAGAAGTCCAAGAGCAAAATCTAGGGCCTGGATGTCCGGCTAAGGCCCGGATGTCCGGCCACTAGTGGTGCTCGATGGGAAAGTTTAACAGTAGAATCCTGCCAGGGCCCAGATGTCCGGCAACTGGACAGAGAGCCCAAGCAGGGGAAGATTTTGTAAGGGGTTAACTAAGATATATTGATATAGAGTTTGCCAAGGAGATTTATAGTTTGTAGAGATGAAAACTTGAGTAATCTATGGCCATACTAAGATGTGCAATAATAACCCGACACTATGAAGTAAAGAAAGGTTCATATACTCAATCCACGAGCGGTGACCGAGGTCACCATGTTTGAGCATATGGGACATAGTACCGCAAAGATTGCGACTTTTGGGTACATAGTCACGACTCCATCATTTAAAGCACCATAGTTCAAAAACCATGATAACTTTGAGAGTGTTTGTTCTATTTGTGCATTACGTAGGGTGAGAGTACTCATGAATTGAATGTCTCCCCCTAAATATATGCCTACATCAAGACAAGACATTAAGTACACACATGGATGGGTACTAGATTTCACATAATGTTGTCAAGCTCCAAGATACCAAGTTCACACCTAAGTTGACAAAACCTTGCTTCATCCAATGGCTTGGTGAAAATGTCTGAAGTTGCATATATGTGCCAACATTAGCAATATCAATGTCACCTTTTTCCACATGATCTCTCAAGAAATGATACCTAATATTAATGTGCTTGGTGCGGGTATGATCTTTGGGATTCTCAACAATATTGATGGCACTTTCATTATCACATAGAAGAGGCACATTTCTATAGGTGATACCGTACTCCTTCAAAGTTTGCCTCATCCATAGTAATTGAGTTGCACAACTGGCGGTTGCAGTGTATTCGGCTTTGGCGGTAGAGAGGGCAACACAATTTTGTTTCTTTGAGGACCAACTTACCACGGAGCGTCCAAGAAATTGACATGCACCGGAGGTGGACTTACGATCCACTTTCTCTCCTGCCCAATCCGCATCCGTGTACCAATGAGATCAAACTTGGCATCCTTGGGGTACCATAGACCCAACTTTGGGGTGTGAACAAGGTATCTAAGAATATGCTTAACTGCCTTATGATGACTTTCCCTAGGGGAAGCTTGAAATCTAGCACATATGCATACATTGAACATGATGTCTGGTCTAGATGCACAAAGGTAAAGCAATGAACCAATCATAGAGTGGTAAGTAGATGGGCTGAAAGGAATACCGTCTGTGTCTTCAGTGAGTACAATTTTGGTAGGCATGGGTGTCTTACATGGACTAGCATCAAACATTCCAAACTTCTCTAGAATATCCTTGAGATACTTTGCTTGAGACAAGAAAATACCTTCTTGAAATTGTTGAATTTGGAAACCGAGAAAGAACTTCAAATCCGCATTGAGTGACATCTCAAAGTTCTTGGTCCTGGAGGCCACAAACTTCTTGCACAAATGAATGTTAGGAGAACCAAAAATGATTTCATCTACATAGATTTGGCATAAGATCAAATCACCTTTGCCCCTCTTAGTAAAAAGAGTGGGATCGATTACCCCTCTCACAAAACCATCATCGAGTAAAAACTTCTTAAGATCATCATACCAAGCACGAGGTGCTTGCTTTAGGCCATACAAAGCCTTATGAAGTTTATACACATGGTCTTTGTGATTGGGATCAACGAACCCAGGTGGTTGTGATACATATACTTCTTCTTGTAGAGGACCGTTAAGGAAAGCACTATTCACATCCATTTGATGTAATGTAAAACCATTGAAAGCAGCATAAGCAAGTAAGATGCGAATAGATTCACTAGTAGAAAACGACCTTACGTGAGACACGTTAGTCTCGGTTTGATTTTGGCCCGGTACTAATGGTACCATTAGTCTCGGTTCGAACAGCTATCCATTAGTCTCGGTTCGTGTTGAATCTTTAGTACCGGTTCGTGCCATGAACCAGTACTAAAGGGGTGGTGGTAGGCTGGCGTCAGGCCGGGGCCCCACGAGCCCCTTTAGTCCCGGTTTGTGACACAAACCGGACTAAAGGTCTAACATATAGTCCCGGTTTGTGTCACAAACTGGGACTAAAGGGGTCTAACCTTTAGTCCCGGTTGGAGACACAAACCGGGACTAAAGGGCAATTTTCAAACTCTATCCGTGTATCGCCTATTCAGTTTTGAAAAAAAAACCAAAAGAAAATGATAAAAACTTCAAAAATTAAAATCATTCGAGATGTAGTTATGTTACTACATCTAGTAGTTAGGGAAGTTTAAAAATATAAATTTCTACATGTTTTGCAACAAAGTGTTATGATAAAGTAAAGCGACTATATCTTTTGCATACGATGTCAAAAAAGTATGATATATCAAAATGTTCAGCACGAAAATCCGCATCCGATTTTAACGGCCGTAGGCCGTTTTGCAAATTTTTAGAAATATTAGTGTTACTAAATAATTATTCAAGAATATTAGTGTTGCTAAATAATTATTTCAATTTTTTTGAATTTTGGTCAAATCTGGTCAAACTGTGGTCAAACTATGGTCAAACTACTTATTCAAGAAATATTAGTGTTACTAAATAATTATTGTATTTTAGAATAATAGTTTCAAACTCAAAGAGTGAAACATGTGACTTCATACTCAAGCTAAACTCCCGAGGGTTAATAGGATTGATAGCTTACTATTGTCAGGAAAACAACAAGTGCTGACTTGGAAACTAGGGGGAATAGAACTTGAAAGATAAGCGTGCTCTGGCTGGAGTAGTGAGAGGATGGGTGACCGGCCGGAAATTTAGACGATTTGGAATGAGTGGTGTACACTTGAGCAGTTATGGGGGTGATTAGAGACTAAATCATCAAATAATTCAGAAAATTGATTTTTTCCATAAAATTCAAAAAAATCCTTTAGTCCCGGTTGGTGTTACCAACCGGTAATAAAGGTCCCCTAGGCCACGGCGCGGGCTCATGCCACGTGGTGGGCCTTTGACCCTGGTTCGTGTTGAACCGGGACTAAAGGGGGGTACCTTTACTCCCCACCCTTTAGTGTCGGTTCCAGAACCGGGACTAAAGGTCCTTACGAACTGGGACTAAAAGTCATTTTTCTACTAGTGATTCAAGACAGGCAACGGGAGCAAAGGTCTCACCAAAGTCCAAACCTTCAACTTGTGAGTACCCTTGTACCACTAACCTTGCCTTGTTGCGGATGATTACACTATTCTCATCTTGCTTGTTCTTGAAAATCCATTTTGTTCCAATGACATTGTGTTCCGTAGTTGGCCTCTTGACTAATGACCACACTTGGTTGCGTTTAAAACCGTTCAATTCTTCTTGCATAGCAACAAGCCAATCATTGTCCATCAATGCATCTTGTACCTTGAGAGGCTCAACACTAGGTAGAAACGAGAAGTGAGCACAAAAGTTTGTCAAATGTTTACGAGTGACTCTACCTTTCGATATGCCAGTGAGAATTTTGTCAACATCAACACGACCAGCCAATCAAGGCATGATGGAGGTTAGGGTTTCGCGAGGTTCAACTTCATGTCCATCATCCACGTCCTCATCATATGGATCATTAATGTGTGGTGGAAGATCTTCTTCATATTGCATTTGTTGAGGTTCATCATCAATGATTGCACTTTCTTGTTCTTGCCCTTGATGATGATCTTGTTCTTGAAAATTATCATGAAGAGGAACTTGATCATCTTCTTGTACTTGAACTAAGGGCATTGGTTGAGCAATAGGAGCTTGTGATGGTATAGGTCTTGAAGTAGTTTGATGATGTGTGAAGCTTCCATCTTCTTCTTCATCATCATGAGGTTCTTGTTCCATTGGAAGAAGTGCACCAACACCCATGGTCAAAATATCTTGAGAAGAATCTTCTTCACCTACATCACTTACACTACTATAGGATGGTCCAAACGGGACACTACGATGAGAGACCCTTAGACGAAACTGTGTGTGATGCCATAATCGCAAACGGTGGTGTAAAAACCCGTCAAAAAAGGTGAAAAACGTTTGTGATGACGGATGCATCAAACACGGTTCAGATTTTAGTTGCGTGTGCGATGAAGGGCATACAGTTCTGTTCAATTAACTATTTGCGATGAGGAGGAACAAAAGAAATGAGCAACCAGATGAAGGTGTGTGCGATATACAGCATACGGCTGACTAGGATGAGTTGTGTGTGATTAGGCAACTCAATGGAAACGGTTCAACTGAACAAGAAGTGTGTGATACGCAGCAAACAGGTCCGTAATCAGAAATGTGTGCAAAGACCAGTAATAACACAGACGATTGCTGCTAATAATCTGTGTGATTTTCTCTTTCTACAGAAGAATAACATGTATATATATAACTGAAATGAACATCCAATTACATAAGTGACTATACAGATCATTCGCACACACCTCAATAAACAATTGCATGCATTCTAAAGTAGGAGAAACGATCGCCTAGTCATCTACTTCTTTTGACGCTCCCGCCATTGCTCCATGGCTCGATCCCTCGTATGGGGCAGGAAGAAGACGGTTCCTCAAGTCAACGATCCGCCTGTACATCTCGTAGCTTGTGTACGCATCCATGGCCGCGTACTTGACATGTTGTTCATCCAGTCTCTCATGCCACACACTGTGCCAGGAATTTTTGTCCTTATTGCTATCAGTCTTCATCTTCATGTAGTAGGGGTCGATGATGGCCGAGGCGAGGTCAACCAGGGAGTTCAGTTTGTTTTTTTCGCTGCCCCAGACCTTGTAGTGGCGCTGGATGTTGACAAGATTCGGGCATTTCAAGCCCGAAACCTTGAGCGCTTTTAGATCGTTGGTGGTGTCCACCGTAGCGAAACTGTAGTCGGAGCTATTGATAAACCTGGAGAAATGCTCGCAAGGCATTGTGGCCACGTGGTAGTGGTAGACGAGGATGTCATGTTGCACGCACAACTAGGCGACGACAACCTTATGATCATGGCCGACACAACCCATGGTGTACTCGAAGCCGAAGCCGACCACTTGGTGCTTGTCCTCAGCAAGGAACTGCTCCATAGTATGGATGGAGCTCTCCACCGAGACCGGATCGTTCCTGTACACCATAGAGAGAGCCTTCCCCCTCACGTGGGTGTCCATGGCATGTTGCGTGGTGAACTGCCTGCCGTTGTCATCGTCGGCCGCTGTGAGCGCCATTGGAGCCACGGGAAGCGCCATTGGAACCGCTGGATGTCCTCTCTGTATGTGTCCTCGTGGGTGTGCTTATTGTGGCATGTGAGACGAGAGATGAAGGTAAATGGCCGTAGGAATAAAAGGGGGCCGGGCGGCGTGGATTCTCGGCGCGTCCGCATGGCAGTTTTTGTAGCGGGTAACTGCATCGTCGCGCCACGCCCGGTGCAACCGCATGCACATGAACGTGTGTGATCGTGCACCGGCCCCAAACACTGACAGCACGCATGGAGGGACGAGGGTAGAGCACCCGGAGGGACACGAGAGTAGAGCGCGCCGCGGCCGCCTGAACCTCAAGCAACCACACGCATAGAGCAGTTGAACATGCAGGAAATGGTCGCCTACAAGCCGGCCGACAGTTGCATCGCTTCGTAGAGAGCGGCCGTGTGCTACTACCTCCGTCTAGTCTATAGTCCCCTTTTTATTCCATTCCATACTTTGCCCTCAAATTTAAACACCAAAATGTTAATGCATGTTATAAAAATTATATAATTGGAAACTATGTTCAAATACAAATCCAACTATATAATCTTTGGCGACATGCATTCGTATTTTATTAGTTAAATTATACTTAGAAACTAGGACGGGGGTATAGTAGGTAATTAAATCACATACATTTTTTTATTAAACATATGTGCACGTGGCATTTCATCCTCCTCTCGCATGTCTTGTCACCCCGCTGCCGCAGATGGCATACAGCACAAGCTTGCGCAGCGTGCGAGGGCATTCTTTTGGCCAAACAGTGGCGCCAATGAATCATCGGTGAGCCCGTTCCTGCGCAACCTCACAAGTTCCCGCGCAAGCTTCCTGCCCGACTTGGTGAAATCCACCAAAATCCCAATGCTTACCTGCCTGCTATATAAACCCTCACGGCCGGCGAGTCCTGCGTCGCATTTTTCCCTCCCTCCCTGTAACTTTTCTCGTCTACTTCTCCCACAATCGGCAATGGCACCGGCCCGTCGTCATCGCTCAGCCACTCTGTCGCCATCAGTGGACAGCTCCAGCTGGGAGCTACACCGCGGCAGTGGCGCAGTCCCCGGCATAGTGTAGTGCGCGTGGCGTCCCTGTTGGGTGTGCGCGGAACACCCACCACGCGCTCTGCCGCCACTGCCCGTCGACAGCTATTGCCGGCCGCCGTTGCCACCACACCACCATCTAAAGCTAGGGCCATCTCCTACTCCACCACAGCAGCCCGAAGGCGGGAGGTGGACATCATGGCCGCCACCCCACTGCCGGCCACCGTGGCCATCACCCGCTCCGCCACCGCGGCCCGAAGGCGGGAGGTGGTGGTCGTGGCCGCCACCCCATCGTCGGCCGCGGTGCCCGCCAGGCCACCATCGACCGCTGGGGTCATCACCAACTCCACCACCATCGCCCGAAGGCGGGAGGCAGAGGTGGATGTCCGCACGTGCGTCAGTGACCTTGCGCGCTACACCGAGTTCCTACGGGAGGAGGAGGAGTGCCTCGTCGAGCACAAAGAGCCTAACTGCCGCCATGGCCGTGCCACACGCCGCCTCAGAAGCGAGCAATCAGGAGATCTACAAGGAGAACCACCGCTTCGAGAGGGGTCGTTGGAGCGGCAAAGGGCGTTCGAGGTGAGCGTCGCTGAAGCTGCAGCAGCAGTGATACGTCCATTTTGCATCATGTTTTCTTACTGTTATTTATAATGTTTTTATCCATAATAATGCTTTTTGGAGTAATTCTAATGCCTTTTCTCTCATAGTTTGCAAGGAACACACCAAGAGGGAGAATTCAGGCAGCTGGAAATCTGGACCTAGAAAAGCTACGTCAGGCCACCTATTCTGCACAACTCCAAATGAGCTGAAACTTTACAAAGATTTTTATGGATTATTTGAGAAATACTGGAGCCAATAAACACTAGAGGGGGGCCACTAGGTGGGCACAACCCACCTGGGCGCGCCAGGCCCCTAGGCGCCCTGGTGGGTTGTGGCCTCCTCGGCCCACCTCTGGTGCCCATCTTCTGGTATATAAGTCATTTTGACCTAGAAAAAATAAGGGGGCGACTTTTGGGATGAAGCGCCACCGGATCGAGGCGGAACTTGGGTAGGAGCAGTTTTGCCCTCCGGCGGAGCGATTCTGCCGGGGGAACTTCCCTCCCGGAGTGGGAAATCATCGTCATCATCATCACCACCAACTCTCCCATCTTGGGGAGGGCAATATCCATCAACATCTTCACTCTCACCATCTCATCTCAAACCCTAGTTCATCTCTTGTATGCAATCTTGTTGTCGGAACTGTAGATTGTTGCTAGGGTGTGACTAGTAGTGTTGATTACATCTTGTAGTTGATTACTATATGGTTTATTTGGTGGAAGATTATATGTTCAGATCCAATATTCTATTTAATACCCCTCTGATCTTGAGCATGATTATTATTTGTAAGTAGTTACTTTTGTTCGTGAGGTCACGAGAGAAATCATGTTGCAAGTAATCATGTGAATTTGATATGTGTTCGATATTTTGATAGTATGTATGTTGTGATTCCCTAAGTGGTGTCATGTGAACGTCGACTACATGACACTTCACCATATTTGGGCCCAAGGGAATGCATTGTGGAGTAGTAAATAGATGGTGGGTTGCAAGAGTGACAGAAACTTAAATCCCGGTTTATGCACTATTCTGTAAGGGGCCGATTGGATCCTAGAGTTTAATGCTATGGTTAGAATTTATTCTTAATACTTTTCTCGTAGTTGCGGATGCTTGCGGGAGGGTTAATCATAAGTAGGAGGTTTGTTCAAGTAAGAACAGAACCTAAGCACCGGTCCACCCACATATCAAATTATCAAAGTAGCAAACACATATCAAACTAACATGATGAAAGTAACTAGATGAAATTCCCTTGTACCCTCAAGAACGCTTTGCTTATTATAAGAGACTGTTTTGGCCTGTCCTTTGCCTCAAAAGGATTGGGCTACTTTTCTGCACTTTTGTTACTATTATCGCTACTTTCTCGTTACAAATTATCTTGCTATCAAACTACTCGCTACTTACAATTTCAGCACTTGTAGACAATACCTTACCGGAAATTACTAGTCATTTCCTTCTGCTCGTCGTTAGGTTCGACACTCTTACTTATTGAAAAGATCTACAATTGATCCCCTATACTTGTGGGTCATCAAGGCTATTTTCTGGCGCCATTGGTAAGTGGAATTCGGTAAGGGAACATTTATATAGTGTGCTGAAATTTATTGTCACTTGTTACTATGGAAAACAATCCTTTGAGGGGTTTGTTCGGGGTATCTTCACCACGTCCAAAACCATAATTAGCCACCCCTAACCTACTGCACCTACTGAAAATATTGAATATGAAATTCCTTCGGGTATGATAGAACAACTGCTAGCTAATCCTTATGCAGGAGATGGAACTGAACATCCTGATATGCACTTGATATATGTGGAACAAATTTGTGGATTGTTTGAGCTTGCTGGTTTACCCGGAGAAGAGGTGATGAGAAAGGCTTTCCCTTTATCTTTGAAGGGAAAAGTATTGGCATGGTATAGGCTATGCGATGATATTGGATCATGGGATTGGAACCATTTGAAATTGGAGTTCCACCAAAAAATTATCCTATGCATCTAGTTCATCGTGATCGGAATTATATATACAATTTTTGGCCTCGTGAAGGAGAAAGTATCGCTCTAGCTTGGGGTTGGCTTAAGTCAATGTTATATTCATGCCCCAACCATGAGCTCTCAAGAGAAATTATTATCCAGAATTTTTATACTCGGCTTTCTCGTAATGATCAAACCATGCTTGATACTTCTTATGCTGGTTCATTTATGAAGAATACTATTGAATTCCGGTGGATCTTTTGGAAAGAATTAAACGCAAATCTAAAGATTGGGAACTCGACAAAGGTAAAGAGTCAAGTATTAAACTGAAGTATGACTGTGTTAAATCTTTTATGGATACCGATGCTTTTCAAAAGTTTAGCACTAAATATGGACTTGACTCTGAGATAGTAGCCTCCTTTTGTGAATCATTTGCTACTCATGTTGAACTCCCTAAAGAGAAGTGGTTTAAATATCACCCACTTATTAAATAAGAAATTAAAGAACCCGTACCAGCTAAAGAAGAAACTATACTTTATAATATTGATCCAGTTGTTCCTTCTGCTTATATAGAGAAACCACCTTTTCCTGTTAGGATAAAGGAACATGCTGAAGTTTCAACTGTGGTTAACAAAAGCTGATGAACAAATTAGGGTACAGCCTAATGTTGCTATGGTTAAAGATCTCTTGGAGGAAGATATAGATGGGCATGTTATTTACTTTTGTGCAGAAGCTGCTAGAACTGCTAAGCCCGAAAAAAGGGATAAAAATAGACCAGTTGTTGGCCTGCCTGTCATTTCAGTTAAAATAGGAGATCATTGTTATCATGGTTTATGTGACATGGGTGCTAGTGTGAGTGCTATCCCTTACACTTTGTATCAAGAAATTAGGAAAGACATAGCACATACAGAGTTAGAAGACATATATGTTATTATTAAACTTGCAAATAGAGAGACCATATCACCTTGTGTTATTATTAGATATGTTGAAGTCTTGTGTGGGAAAATAAAATATCCTACTGATTTTCTTATTCTTGGTTCACCACAAGATGACTTCTGTCCCATTATCTTTGGTAGACCTTTCTTGAACACAATTAATGCTAAGATAGATTGTAAGAAACAAATTGTGGGTGTTAGCTTTGGTGATGAGTCTCATGAGTTTAAGTTTTCCAAGTTTAGTAGAAATCATCATGAAAAAGAATTACCTAGTAAGGATGAATTAATTGGTCTTGCTTCTATTGTTGTTCCACCTACTGATCCTTTAGAACAATACTTGCTAGACCATGAGAATGATTTACATATGCATGAAAGAAATGAAGTAGAGAATATTTTCTTTGAACAATGTACTCTGCTTAAACACAATTTGCCTATTGAAACTCTGGGAGGTCCTCCTCCACCTAAAGGTGATCCTTCGTTTGAATTAAAACAATTGCCAGGCACTTCGAAATATGCTTATCTTGATGAAAAGAAGATATATCCTGTTATTATTAGTTCTAACCTTTCAGAACATGAAGAAGAAAGATTATTGAAAGTTCTAAGGAAGCACCGGGCTGCTATTGGATATAATCTTGATGATTTAAAGCGCATTAGTCCCACTCTATGTCAGCACAAAATTAATATGGAACCTGATGCTAAACTAGTTGTTGATCACCAACGTTGGTTGAATCCGAAGATGAAAGAGGTGGTAAGAATGGAAATATTAAAACTTCTGGAAGCAGGTATAATTTATCCCATAGCTGATAGTAGATGGGTAAGTCCTGTTCATTGTTTTCCTAAGAAAGGAGGTATTACTGTTGTTCCTAATGATAAGAATGAACTCATTCCACAAAGAATTGTTACAGGCTATAGAATGGTAATTGATTTTAGAAAATTAAATAAAGCAACTAGAAAAGATCATTACTCTTTGCCTTTTATTGATCAAATGCTTGAAATATTATCTAAGCACACACACTTTTGCTTCCTTGATGGATATTCTGGCTTTTCACAAATACCTGTTTCTCAACCTGATCAAGAAAATACCACTTTTACTTGTCCATTTGGAACCTATGCTTATAGATGTATGCCTTTTGGTTTATGTAATGCACCTGCTACCTTTCAAATATGCATGATGGCTATAGTCTCTGACTTTTGTGAAAATATTGTTGAGGTTTTCATGGATGACTTTTCTGTTTATGGGAAGTCTTTTGATGATTGTTTAAGCAACCTTGAGCGAGTTTTGCAGAGATGTGAACAAACAAATCTTGTCTTGAATTGGGAGAAGTGCCACTTTATGGTTAATGAAGGCATTGTCTTGGGTCATAAAATTTCTGAAAGAGGTATTGAAGTGGACCAAGCTAAGGTTGATGCAATTGAGAAAATGCCATGTCCTAAGGACATCAAAGGTATTCGTAGTTTCCTAGGTCATGCTCATTTCTATAGGAGGTTTATTAAAGACTTCTCTAAAATTTCTAGGCCTCTCACTAGTCTTTTGCAAAAGGATGTTTCTTTTGTTTTTGATGATGATTGTTTAGAAGCCTTTGAAACACTCAAGAAAGCCTTAATATCTGCACCTATTGTTCAACCACCTAAGTGGAACTTGCCTTTTGAAATTATGTGTGATGCTAGTGATTATGCTATTGGTGTTGTTCTAGGACAAAGAGTTGATAAGAAATTGAATGTTATCCATTTTGCTAGTAAAACTCTAGACAATGCTCAAAGAAATTAAGCTACTAATGAAAAAGAATTCTTAGCGGTAGTGTTTGCTTGTGATAAATTTAGACCTTATATTGTTGATTCCAAAGTAACTGTTCACATAGACCATGCTGCTATTAAATATCTTATGGAAAAGAAAGATGCTAAACCTAGACTTATTCGTTGGGTTCTCTTGTTACAAGAATTTGATTTACATATCATTGATATAAAAGGAGCTGAGAACCCCGTAGCTGATAATTTGTCTAGGCTTGAAAATGTGCTTGATGACCCACTTCCTATTGATGATAGTTTTCCTGATTAGCAGTTAGTTGCAATAAACGTTGCTAATAGTACTCCTTGGTATGCTGATTATGCTAATTACATTGTTGCTAAATATTTACCACCTAGCTTTACATACCAACAAAAGAAAAAAATCTTCTATGATTTAAGACATTACTTTTGGGATGACCCACATCTTTATAAAGAAGGAGTAGATGGTATTATTAGACGTTGTGTACCTGAGCATGAACGGGGACAAATCCTATGAAAATGTCACTCCGAGGCTTATGGAGGGCATCATGCTAGAGATAGAACTGCCCACAAGGTATTGCAATCTGCATTTTATTGGCCTACTCTCTTCAAGGATGCCCGTAAGTTTGTCTCTTCTTGTGATGAATGTCAAAGAATAGGTAAAATCGGTAAGCGTCAAGAAATGCCTATGAATTATACACTTGCTGTTGAACCTTTTGATGTTTGGGGATTTGATTACATGGGACCTTTTCCTTCCTCTAATGGGTATACACATATTTTGGTTGATGTTGATTATGTTACTAAATGGGTAGAAGCTATTCCAACTAGTAGTGTTGATCACAATACCTCTATTAAAATGCTTAAGGAAGTTATTTTCCCAAGGTTTGGAGTCCCTAGATATTTAATGACTGATGGTGGTTCACACTTTATTCATGGTGCTTTCCGTAAAATGCTTGCCAAGTATGATGTTAACCATATAATTGCATCACCCTATCATCCTCATTCTAGTGGTCAAGTTGAACTTATCAATAGAGAAATGAAATTAATTTTGCAAAAGACTGTCAATAGGTCCAGGAAGAATTGGTCTAAGAAATTAGATGATGCACTTTGGGCCTATAGAACAACTTATAAAAATCCTATGGGTATGTACCCTTATAAAATGGTTTATGGAAAAGCTTGTCATTTACCTCTTGAGTTAGAACATAAAGCTTATTGGGCAGTTAAAGAACTCAATTATGATTTCAAACTTGCTGGTGAAAAGTGATTATTTGATATGAGCTCATTAGATGAATGGAGAACCAAAGCTTATGAAAATGCAAAGTTGTTCAAAGAAAAAGTTAAAAGATGGCATGACAAAAGAATCCAAAAGCGTGAGTTTAAAGTTGGAGAATATGTTCTTTTGTAAAACTCTCGGTTTAGATTTTTTGCAGGGAAGCTCCTCTCAAAATGGGAAGGCCCCTATGTCATCAAGGAGGTTTACCGGTTTTGATCCATCAAAATAAATAATTCCGAAGGCACTAACCCGAAGGTTGTCAATGGGCAACGAATAAAGCATTATATCTCAGGTATGCCTATTAATGTTGAAAGTAATATTATTCAAACTTTGACACCGGAAGAACACATAAAAGAGTCCTTCCAGAACACTCCAGAATCATGAAAATAAGGAGGTATGTGATACGGTAAGTAAACGGACTCCGAAAAATCTGCAAAAATATTTTTTATTAGTTTTGAAATATTTTAAAATTTTGGAAATAAAGAAACTTCCAGGAAGCGGACCCTGGTGGGCACAAGATACCAGGGCGCGCCAGGCTTGCCTGGCGAGCCCAGGTGGGTTGTGCCCACCTGGGACACTTCCCGTACTCTGTTTTTCTACCATATACTTGTCCTACAAGATAAAAAAATCTATATATACTTCCCGAACATGTTGATCACTATATCGCGGAGAGATCCTCTGTTCTCTTTTTCCTTGTTGTTGTCTGTTAGATTCCATCTACCATGGCCTCTTCAAGCTCCTCCAAGGACAAGATCTCTCCTTCATCACCACCATCATCTGCTTCACCACCAAAAGGAGAATTGAGTATCGGGTATGGGCACTCCCCTTGGCTTCTGCCAAGCTTGGAGGAGGTGCCCCGGTATCGTATCATCCCACTATCTTTTTGCTTTTATTTATCTTAGTTCAATCTTTTGCTTTCAGATGAAATAAAGTTTAGTTCAATCCTTTCTTATTTTGAGGGTTTGCTTAGTGATCTATCCTTGTAATCGTGTGCAAGTTATATAATGAAGTTAGTTTTAGTTTTTTGCTTTCTTTACTTTCATGTTGCAAATGAAGAAAATAATTAAGGAAGAAAGAAAAAGAGAAAGGAAATAAATGAAGAAAGGAAATAAATAATGAAAATATTATATACTAATCCTATGGTAGGTGATGGCACCACATAAGGAAAAGTATAGGTAGAAAATTTTATTAGAAATTAACAAACAAAGCATTAGTCAATGATGCGACTCATGAAAGAATTAATAAGGGAAGAGAAGATTCACATATAGATATACTATCCTAGAAATCTTTTGTGATTGTGAGCCCTCATCAAAGTATTATATGCCAAAATTGTTGACGTTGGACAAGGAAGACAACTTAATGGTTTATGTTTGTTTATATTCACATAGAAGTCATATTGTCATAGATACTTTAACATGTGATGCTAGCCAAAAATTTTGTACTAAGTAGAGATACTACTTGTGCATTCAAAACCCTTAAACCCAAATCTTTTTCAAGAGTCCACCATACCTACCTAGTGATTGAGCAATATCCCTCAAGTAAGTTGTCATCGGTGCAAAAAGGCAATAAAAATTGCTTCAAAAAGTGTGAGATCATTTAGTGTAAGATAAAATTGAGTGTTGTACGAACTTGGATGACAAAGAATAAAAGCGACAGACTGCATTAGAAAGGTTGTCATATTAAGGGGCAATACAACATGACGTTCTCTTGCACTAAGGGATTCAGCATACAATCAAATAAGCGCATGGCAACCTCTGGTTCCCTCTGCGAAGGGCCTATCTTTTACTTTTATGCGAAGATTCAAAGTTTTCTCTCTATTCCTTTTATTTTTCTCTTTTGGCAAGCATCATGTGGTGAGGAAAGATCTAGGCACATATGTCCAGTTGAATATACACTACTGCAGGATGCTGCTAACGCGACACTACGATCTGAGACCCTTCGACGAAATTGTGTGCGATGCCATAATCGCAAATGATGGTGTAAAAAACCATCAAAAAGGTGCTAACGTTTGTGATGGGGGAGGCATCAAACACGGTTCAGATTTTAGTTGCGTGTGCGATGCAGGCATACAGTTCAGTTCAATTAACTGTTTGCGATGGGGAGGAACAAAAGAAATGGGCAGCCAGATGGAGGTGTGTGTGCGAAATACAACATATGGTTCACTTGGATGAACTGTTTGTGATTAGGCAACACAAAAGAAACGGTCAACCAGATCAAGGTGTGTGCGATATACGACATGCGGTTCACTCGGATGAACTGTTTGCATTGAGACATGAGAACAGAAACGGTTCAACTTAACAAGATGTGTGTGATACACGGTAAACATGTCTGTAATCAGAAATGTGTGTGAATATCGTTAATAACACAGACGGTTGCTGCTAATAAGGCGTGTGTTGTGAGATGGGATTGCATACAGAACAACAACATATAAGGACATGCTTGCATAACCAAATTAAACATCCACTTACATAGGTGGCTACTACAACCATGGCATTTGCACACACCAAAGTAAACTATTACATGCATAATTACATAGTTGGCTGCTACACACATGAAATTTCCACACACCAATAAAGTAAACTATATATTACATGCATGATTAACTAGCATAATCGATCACCTGATCATCATCTACTTCTTGTGACGCTTGCTCTGCTTGTGGCTCGATCCGGGCTCATCGATTTGGGTAACGAGGGACTTCCTCATGTCAACGATCCGCCTGTGCATCTCGTAACATGTGTACACGCTCTTGTCCGCGAACCTGAGGTGAGGTTAATCTAGTTGCCACATCTAGGCCCTGTGCCAGGATAGGGGGCTTGTTCTCTAGGCATCTTGCTTCATCTTTTCATAGTAGGGGTCGATGATGGCCGAGGCGAGTTCGACTAGAGGGTCCTTCTTCGTGCTGCCCTAGACCCTATAGTGGTCACGGATTTCGACATGGTTCTTGCAGGCCAAGCCCGTAACACTGAGCGCATTTACATCGTCTTTGGTTTCCATCGTGGCGAACTTGTAGTCGGTGCTGTTGACAAACCTATTGAAACGGTCGCAAGGCTCTGTGGCCATGCAGTAGTGGTAGATGAGGACATGATGGCGCACGCACAACTGGGCAACGGCAACCTTCTGATCTATGCCGCGACGACCGGCGGTGTACTGGAGGTCGATGCCGACCACCTTATAGTTGTCTCCAGCAAGCAACTGCTCAACGCTGTTGATGTAGTCGTCCACCACGGCCGGGTCAATGGTGTACACCACCGAGAGATCCGTCTCCCTCGTGTCAGTCTCCACTCTATGCTCGTCAAACTCCATTGGAGCGTTGCTGGACATCCCCTCTCTATGTGTCGTCGTGGGTGTGCTTGTTGTGTTGTGGGGCACGATCGAAAGGTTGAAGAGACTAACGTTATAATGGCCGCGAGAATTAAAGGGGAACTCGGACGACCAGGAATATCGGCATGCCCAGATGGCAGTTCTAATTTGTGGCGCGTAACTCCATCGTGCCAAACGTAACTGCATCGCGTGGCAACGCGTGCGGTGCAACCGCATGCATATGGGGCCCCCGACGTGATCGTACGCACACCCAACCGCTGGCAGAGCGCGCGTGGAGCGACGCGAGCAGAGCGCTCCGCGGTCGCCTCAACGACGACCAACCATATATATGCATACAGCAGTTGAACGCGCAAGGAAAAGTTGTCCACAAGCCGAGTGCGCCGATGGACGCGAGTAGAGCGCGCCAACAGACACGACAGAGCACGTCGTGGCGCCTAACGGCGAGCAGAGCTTGCCGAGGGACGCGAGCAGAGGACGGCACAATGATACGTGGCAAATAAGATGAACCGTGTGAGCGATGTCGGAGACATCAAGCACGAATCATATTAGAGTTGCGTGTGCGATACGTGGCATACAGTTGATCCATCTGAGCTGTTTGTGATGGAATAAGCCGTGTGTGTTGCGGGCAAATGCTTGCTGGTATATAACCTTAAATTTAACCAATAAGTGTTAATGCATGTTACAAAAATTGTATTGCTGGAAACTATGTTCAAATACGACTCCAACGATATAATCTTTAGCGACATGCATTCGTATTTTATTAGTTAAATCCTACTTATAAACCAGGATGGGGGTACAGTTGGTAATTAAATCATAAACGTTTTTTATTAACTATGTGTACGTGTCCTCTAGTCCTCCTCTCGCACGTCTTGTCGCCCCGCTGCCGCAGACGGCTTACAGCGCAAGCTTGCACAGCGTGTGGGGGCGTTCTTTTGGCCAAATGGTGGCGCCAATGAATCGTCGGTGAGACCGTTCCCGCGCAACCTCGCAGGTTCCCGCGCAAGCTTCCCGCCCGACTCGGTGAAATCCCCCAAATCCCAATACTTACTGGTCTGCTATAAAAACCCTCACGACCGGTGAGTCCCGCGTCACATTTTCCCCTCCTTCCCTGTAGCTTATCTCATCTGCTTCTCCCACAATCGCCAATGGCACCGGTCCGTCGTCGTCGCTCAGCCACTCTGCCGTCATCAGAGGACAGCTCCAGTTGGGAGGCTACACCGCGGCGGTGATGCAGTCCCCGACGTAGTGTAGTGCGCGTGGCGTCCCTGCCGGGTGTGTGCGGAACACCCACCACACGCTCTGCCGCCGCTGCCCTTCGGCAGCTATTGCCGGCCGCCGTTGCCACCACACCACCATCGAAAGCCAGGGCCATCTCCCGCTCCGCCACCGCGGCCCGAAGGCGGGAGGTGGCCGTCGTGGCCGCCACCCACTACCGGCCACTTTGGCCATCACCCACTCCGCCACCACGGCCCGAAGGCGGGAGGTGGTGGTCGTGGCCGCCACCCCATCGTTGGCCGCCGTGGCTGCCAGCCCACCGTCGACAGCTGGGATTATCACCCGCTCCGCCGCCGCAGCCCGAAGGCGGGAGGCGGAGGTGGAGGCCCGCACGTGCGTCAGCGACCTTGCGCTCTACACCGAGTTCCTGCGGGAGGAGGAAGAGCGCCTCGTCAAGCACGCAAAGAGCCTTACCACAGCCGTGGCTGCAGCACACGCCGACGCAGAGGCGAGGAATTAGGAGATCTACGAGCAGTCCGACCGCTTCGAGAGGGATCGTTTGGAGTGGCAGTGGGCGTTCGAGCTAGCGAGCGTCACTGAACGTGCAATAGTGGTAGGCACTGTATTGCATTTGTCTAGCTCGTCGGTAGGCTCCTCCTCCTCCTCTGCGTCTTACTAAGCGGGTGAGCGCGCTCGGCAGAGAAGAGGCTGCCGGAAGTAGCACAAAGCCCCTCCGTGGTAGTAGTAGTATTTAGGGGCTATTTTGTTCAGTTCATCTGACTATAGATGTGTGGTCGAACTGTACAACGTACTTAAAATTAGCTAGTATATATAGTTGAACTAGCTATTTCAGTACGTGGTTGGCAACAATTGGGGAAAAGTTTGGTCAGTTCAGCTGTCGAGTTGAACTGTTTGTATAAATTAAGAACGACGACTTAATCTATGAATGAAATCTATGCTTAATTACTGAATTTTAGTTGCACAAATTAGATAGTGCTAATGATTTCTAGCTGCATATTTTGACAAATCGCAGTGTTACAAGGATTGACAAATGGCAATGTTACTAGATCAACAAATGTAAATCTTTCCAGTTTGACAAATGACAACATACCCAATAATTGTTTGTACGTGGTTGCACACGGGTCATCCAAAACAACCGTTTGTGTTGAAGGGATGCACAAATCCTGCGCTGCTCTCACTTTGCATATGAGTGTTCTATCAAAAACGTTTGCGATCAAGAGCTGCACAAATCCTGCTCGGCACATTTTCCCTTGGCTTCCCGCGGAAGCTGTCGGTTTGCATACGGGTGTTCTAACTAAAACGTTTGCGATGAGTGTTTTATATTTAAAAACCGAATTAAACTGGGGAAACCGAATTAAACCTGGGGAAGCTGACAATATTTTTACCATGGAATGTTGATGCCGCTCCATGATAGCATGCCAAGTTTCATGAATATCAGACGAGTTTTGCAGTTACTAGAATTTAAAAACCAGGTATCTCAATGTTTGCAGCCGAGTGACGGTGGCAGGGTGTTGAAATTCATTCCCATTTCTTGCATGGGGCCTAAGCATGCACCCAATGACACATATTTGATTTTTCAACTAGTTTATATGCACTAGAGAATGTGCATGTAGTTAAAATTTGAATTATGCACATAAAATGCCTAGAAAACCGAGTTAATGTATAAAATGTCCAAACGAACCCTGAAAAATTCCAAAATTGAACACAACACTCTTGTTGTTCTATGTTGACACTCAGAAAATTTTGAAAGCAATAAGAGGCAACGGATATCGTTTCGTCCCCAAAGGTGGCACGTTCCCTACCGAAACGATCACGCTTGTTGTGAGAAGCTCTGGTTTGTGAGAAGCTTATATCCAAACCTGCCCCAAATGGGATAAAAATTTTACCACGGCATGTGGATGCTGCTCCATGATAGCATGCCAAGTTTCATGAATTTCAGACGAGTTTTGGATTTACTAGAATTTAAAAACCAGGTATCTCAATGTTTGCGGCCGAGTGACGGTGGTAGGGTGTGTGACATTCATTCCCATTTCTTGCATGGGACCTAAGCATGCAACCAAGGACACATATTTGATTTTTCAACCAGTTTATATGCACTGGAGCATGTGCATGTAGTTCAAATTTGAATTATGCGCATAAAATGCCTGGAAAACCCAGTTAATGTATAAAATGTCCAAACGAACCCCGAAAAATTCCAAAATTGAACACAACACTCATGTTGTTCTATGATGACACTCGAATTTTTTGAAAGCAATAAGAGGCAACGGATATCGTTTCGTCCCCGAAGGTGGCACGTTCCCTACCATAACCATCACGCTTGTTGTGAGAAGCTATAGTTTGTGAGAAGTTTATACCCAAACCTACCCTAAATGGGACAATTTTTTTACCACGACATGTTGATGCCGCTCCATGATAGCATGCCAAGTTTAATGAATTTCAGATGAATTTTGGATTTACTAAAATTTAAAAGCCATGTATCTCAATGTTTGCGGCCGAGTGACGGTGGCAGGTTGTGTGACATTCATTCCCACTTCTTGCATGGGACCTAAGCATGCAACCAAGGACACATATTTGTTTTTTCAACCTGTTTATATGCACTGGAGCATGTGCATGTAGTTGAAATTAGAATTATGTGCATAAAATGCCTACAAAGCCAAGTTAATATATAAAAACGTCCAAATGAACCCTGAATAATTCCAATTTTTTTGACGATACACCTATAGTTGCATGTTCGCTGCAGATAAAAGTTCTAACAATTAAAACACCATCCTTTGTAGCTGTGACCCCATTACGTAATTCAAATCAAGACGATAAATCAAGTAGATCGAACATAGTTTATTATCACCTACCGTGTGAGATGCAGCACAAAATATCTTGGAGCACCGTCGGTGTATAGTACGCCTATGGCTTACGAGAGAAGGTGCGTCGGCTACAGTCCACAGCCTCCTTGCCGGTGACCCTCCTTCACATATCGTATATAGTTCTGAATAAGGGACCATGTCTGATGACACTTTGCGCGCCAGTTTTTTCGCTGAAGCGATTCCAAATTTTCGGCTTCCGCGGAAATATCTACCTCCCCGCCCCTCCCCCTTACTAAAAGCCACATTTCCCCTGTTTCTGCCTTCCTTTCCAAGTTGAAACCTTCACTCCTTGCTTGCAGCACCGCCTCCTGACCGGTGACCCTCCTTCACGCTGCTCGGCCTTGCCTATCCAGGCAGGTAATCCACACCCGACCCCCATCCTCCTCCTCCTTCCACATCCCACATGCCCTGACCGCCGATGCAAGCGCGACACCTTCCACCCAAATCACCGACCCCTCCAACAAATAAGCGCCGCCCTAAGCCATGGTGCACGCAGTATAGCCCGGATCTCAAGGAGCATTTGGCAGCGAAGAAGCAAATCACAGCCACATGCGCGGATGAGGTCGTGATGGCTGCCATTCATGCCGACTACCAAATCTTGAAGGAGCACCTTGCCATTTGCTAGCTACGCTGGTTAAGTATGCTCGGTTTACCCGTTGCGTGTGCTGCTCCTACCTTTTCTTCACAAATTCTAGTGAATTGTGCTATCTAATTTTACCATGCAATCTCTTGCTCTAGTGTATATGTTCTATATGTCGTGAAATGTGCTGCTCACTTATAACTATTTGTTAATTAGTTGTCATCTTCAGTTAACTGTTTGGTTCAATTATGCAAATGTGATGATGTGGTGTTCAATTCTTCAGGCTGCAATTTTGTATTGTCTTCTGAGAAATAAATCGAATTTATCTTTACAAAATACATGAGAAACGAATACAATTACTATATTTCCAAGTTGTCAAACATGCTTGGTTTGGTTATACATTGTGCAATGTGGTGCTCAGTTAATGTTTGGTTCATTTGTGTTGTGGTGTTTAGTTATCTGTTTGGTTCAATTCTACAATGTGATGTTCAATAGTTGTGGGTGCATTCTGTTATTGTATACCATGTGAGTAATAAATTGAATTTGGCTGTAGTAAATACTTAACCTGATGACTAACTACCTTATATGTGTTGCAAGGAAACAATGGGAAGCACCGAGGTTTACAATCGAGGTTAGCATGTGCATGGTCCGTTGTCTAATAGCACATTATTGTGCAATTGCATGAACCATTATAATATTTTGGTTTTTAACAATTTGGTCTTGCACATGTAGGTCCTGCTGTCAGAGGTTTTGACCCACTGTTTGACCCTTTTGGCATATGGAGAAATGAGTTGTCAATGAATATCAGTCAAGTCAAGAAACTCAGAAATATTGTTAGGATAAAGAAATTGGCGACAAAAAACAACAAGATCTTTGTCTGCACAATGAAGAAGACATCAGTTCACTACAGGATGGTACTAACTATTATACGTTGCCTTTTTTATTCCTTTGCCCCATTTCCAATATGGAGAAGATATTTATGCACATCCTTGTTTTCAGGCCTTTCCAAAGCAATTCACTGGTGATTACCTCTAAAACCACCTATATGGCTAGGAGGCGAGGAAGGTATTCATACAACACTCACGGTTCAATATTGAAGTGTCCCTGAAGAGGATGAAGGATGGACAGTTAATCATCCACAGGCACTGGCCTAAAGTTACAAAGACCTTCAACATCAATGAAGGCTCAATATCCGTCTTCTGATTTAGCAGTTTTCCAGATGAGATACATCTGTCTATGTACCGTCTATGATGCTAATTTTGAAAGGTTATAGATGTTGCATGTGAAACTTGGTCCTGGTGTAGTTGTGTAATGGGGTAGCTGAGTGCTCAAGCTATATGATGTTGTGCTCTAATGTATTTAAATTATGAAAATGAAATATATTGTGTGCTTAATATGAAATGTCAATTAGATTAATAAATGGATTATGAATAATCAGATAATTAGCTTGCTAATGGCGAATTAGCCTGCTAATTGGGTTTTGCTATTGCAAACGGTTGTTGAAAAATACCGTGGGCGATGACCTCAGGCAATGCACATAGTTTCTAGGAATAAACCGTGTTGGATCAATGAACAATCACACACGACTTTCTCTTGAAAACTGTTTGCGTTAGGCCACCTTGCGCAAATGTTTACCACATAAAAACCGTGTGTGAAACATTCAATAACGCAAACGATTTAACGGGAAAAATTGTGTGTGATGTACCTGTGAATGGAAACGTTTTCCTTGGAGCGACTGTTTGGGATGTACATACAAAAGGAAACGTTTAGCGAGGACTGACTGTGTGGGATGTACTTGCGTCCGGAAACAATTTCGTCATATAATTGTATTTTTTAGCTCTACTGTACGTATTTCTGTTTTTTGAGCACTCGCAGGTCGCACACGACCTCATTTTACCAAGCGCGTGTGCCAGGAGGGCATATCCCCGACGGTTTTTGGGTCGTGTGGGAAGGACCCCCCTATCGCCCACACTCACTTGGCGATGGTTCCAAATGCCGTCGCGGAAAGGGGTTAAAAACCGTTTGTTTAGCAGCTTGATGTAGTAGTGATAGATAGCATGCGTTATTATCGTTCACATCACCCTTGAGGTGAGGATGTTGGGAGGCGAAACTATAAGCCCCTACCTTTCTATGTGTCCGGTTGAAACGTTTTGCTCATGGCTACAAGGTGAGTGTTAGCAATCATAGAAGACTATATGATGGTTGAGTATGTGGACTTGCTTTAAAAGCTCCGACACGTGACTCTTCCTAAAAAGATGATGAATTGTAGTTGCAAAGTTGACTGAGAACATAGTTTTTTGGTTTCTAATAGAGTTTTTGCTTAACACTTCGATTATGTGATGAACTGTTACTTATTCATAGGAAGTATATGATGCAAGTTTTATGATAAAAGTCCTATGTTTAATTTTGTTGTTGTTACAATAATCAATATGATGCTTCTATGTCCGTATTTTGTTTTGATCGACACCTCTCTCAAAGCATGTGGACATGTTTTCGATTTCGGTTTCGCTTGAGGACAAGTGAGGTCTAAGCTTGGGGGAGTTGATACGTCCATTTTGCATCATGTTTTCTTACTGTTATTTATAATGTTTTTATCCATAATAATGCTTTTTGGAGTAATTCTAATGCCCTTTCTCTCATAATTTGCAAGGAACACACCAAGAGGGAGAATTTCGGCAGCTGGAAATCTGGACCTGGAAAAGCTACGTCAGGCCACCGATTTTGCACAACTCCAAGTGAGCTGAAACTTTACGGAGATTTTTATGGATTATTTGAGAAATACTGGAGCCAATAAACACCATAGGGGGGCCACCAGGTGGGCACAACCCACCTAGGCGCGCCAGGCCCCCCAGGCGTGCCTTGGTGGGTTGTGGCCTCCTTGGCCCACCTCCGGTGCCCTTCTTTGATATAAACCATTTTGACCTAGAAAAAATAAAGGGAGGACTTTCGGGACGAAGTGCCGCCGCCTCGAGGCGAAACTTGGGCAGGAGCACTTTTGCCCTCCGATGGAGCGATTGTACCGGGGGAACTTCCCTCCCGGAGGGGGAAATCATCGTCATCATCATCACCAACAACTCTCCCATCTTGGGGAGGGAAATCTCCATCAACATCTTCACCAGCACCATCTCATCTCATACCCTAGTTCATCTCTTGTATGTAATCTTGTTACCGGAACTATAGATTGTTGCTAGGGGGTGACTGGTAGTGTTGATTACATCTTGTAGTTGATTACTATATGGTTTATTTGGTGGAAGATTATATGTTCAGATCAAATATTCTATTTAATACCCCTCTGATTTTAGCATGATTATTATTTGTGAGTAGTTACTTTTGTTCTTGAGGTCACGGGAGAAATCATGTTGCAAGTAATCATGTGAATTTGATATGTGTTTGATATTTTGATAGTATGTATGTTGTGATTCCCTTAGTGGTGTCATGTGAACGTCGACTACATGACACTTCACCATATTTGGGCCTAAGGGAATGCACTGTGGAGTAGTAAATATATGGTGGGTTGCGAGAGTGACAGAAACATAAACCCCGGTTTATGCACTATTCCGTAAGGGACCGATTGGATCCTAGAGTTTAATGCTATGGTTAGAATTTAGTCTTAATACTTTTCTCGTAGTTGCAGATGCTTGCAGGAGGGTTAATCATAAGTAGGAGGTTTGTTCAAGTAAGAACAACACCTAAGCACCGTTCCACCCACATATCAAATTATCAAAGTACCGAACACAAATCAAACCAACATGATGAAAGTAACTAGATGAAATTCCCGTGTACCCTCAAGAACACTTTGCGTATTATAAGAGAGCAGTTTAGCATGTCCTTTGCCTCAAAAGGATTGGGCTACCTTGCTACACTTTTGTTACTATAATCGTTACTTGCTTGTTACAAATTATCTTGCTATCAAACTACTCGCTACTTACAATTTCAGCACTTGCTGTCAATACCTTACCGGAAACTACTTGTCATTGCCTTCTGCTCCTTGTTGGGTTTGACACTCTTACTTATCGAAAAGAGATACAATTGATCCCCTATACTTGTGGGTCATCAAGCGGCAGACACCGAATTACGGTTGCCTAGCTCGTCGGTAGGCTAAACCTCCTCTGCCTCTTACAGAGCGCGCTCGGCAGAGGAGAGGCAGCCGGAAGTAGTACAAATCCCCTCCGTAGTAGTAGTATTTAGGGGCTATTTTGTTCAGTTCATCTGACTATAGATGTGGTGGAACTATACAACGTACTTAAAATTAGCTAGTATATATAGTTGAACTAGCTATTTCGGTACGTGGTTGGCAACAATTGGGGAAAAGTTTGGTTAGTTCAGCTATTGAGTTGAACTGTTTGTATAAATTAAGAACGACTGCTTAATCTATGAATGAAATATATGCTTACTTACTGAATTTTAGTTGCAAAAATTAGATACTACTAGTGATTTTTAGCTTCCTATTTTGACAAATCACAGCGTTACAAGGTTGACAAATTGCAATGTTACTAGATCAACAAATGTCAATCTTTCCAGTTTGTTTGTAAGTCGTTGCACACGGGTCATCCAAAAGAGCTTTGAAGAGCTGCACAAATCCTGCTCTCACTTTGCATATGGGTGCTCTATCTAAAACGTTTACGATCAAGTGCTGCACAAGTCCTGCTCGACACATTTTCCCTTGGCTTCCCGGAAGCTATCGGTTTGCATACGAATGTTCTAACTAAAACATTTGCGATGAGTGTTTCATATTTCAAAACCATTGACGTTTTTTTCAAAGAAAATTGTTTGATAAGTCTGTACATTAAGAGAGAAAAATGCAAGTTCGCCCAAACCATACATTTCATTCAGTCATACTGCGAATTTATATTCTTATGATCGAGATACAGTATTAAACCCAAGAAAAAGCTATTTCCGGCGGCGGCGGAGGCGGCGTTCCGCGCCGTCGTTGTTGTTGTCGTCCTCCGGGACGCCGTTGTTGAAGTTTTTAATGCAGCGTTGAGAGGTTGCATTCGACGGCGGCATCCCATGCCTCTGAGGGGGGCGCGCACACAGATAGGAAGGCAGGCAGCCATGGAAGTCAAAGGGCTTGCTTCCCAGTGAGCCCGCGCACCGTACAGCTCACACGCTTCCTGGTGAGCCTGCGCATTCGAGGACATCTTGCACGCCTCTCGGTTAGCCTGCGCACCGGACTGCGCTCGCACGCCTCCCATTCAGTCAAGGTTAAGCAGCTGTCCGCACGGCACCTCCGACAGCCATTAAAACCAAGACACGTGGTGTCACGTGAATGGTTAACAGAGCGCACACAGTTTGAATTATACAAACGTTTGAGATATTAAAGTGGCAGCTATTTGTTCGAATTGCCTTTCTTGGATGTCATTATTCGAGTGCTCCTTCTCTCAAAATGGAAACGAAAAATACCACAACATGTCGGGTGCCATTCCATGATAGCATGCCAAGTTTCGAAAATCCATTTCTGCACCCGAGCTCATCTGCACCCGCGCCGACGAAAAAAATCAAAACAAATACTAGAAAAATTCAAAAAAATCCAAATAAAATTTGTGTGATAGACAATTTGATGCGTGAGGCCCGCTCCAAATTTCAAGTCATTTGGACATATGAGCAGCTCTGAGCAAAAAAGACAAATTGGGGGTCTGTAAAAATGTTTACTGTTCATGTACTGTTTTGGCCTGATTTGTCTTTTTTGCTGAGGGCTTCTCATATATCCAAATGACATGAAATTTGGAGCGGGCCTCACGCATCAAATTTTCTACCACACAAATTTTATTTAGAATTTTTTGAAATTGTTTTGAATTTCTTACGAATATTTTTCTAACCAGGTGCAGATGAGCCTGGGCACCAAAACGACCTACTCGCCAAGTTTCCTGAATTTCAGACGAGTTTTGGATTTACTAGAATTTAAAAGTAAAGTATATCAACATTTTGCCGGCAATCAACGGTGCCTTGGTGTTTGAAATTCATTCTCATTTCTTGCATGGGACCTAAGCATGCCCCAAGGACACAGATTTGATTTTTCAACCAATTGATATGCACTGGAGCATGTGCATGTAGTTCAAATTTGAATTATGCACATAAATGCATTGAAAACTCAGTTAATGCATAAAAATGTCCAAACGAACCCCGAAAAATCATTAAAATTAACACAACACTCCTGTTGTTCCGTGTTGACACGAGACATTTTTTGAAAGCAATAAGAGGCAATGTATATTGTTTCGTCCCCAAAGGTGGGACGTTCCCTACCGAAACCATTATGCTTATTGCGACAAGCTCGAGTTTGTGAGAATCATATACCCAAACCTGCCCCAAATGGGACAATAATTTTACCACGGCATATTGATGACGCTCCGTGATAACATGCCAAGCTTCATGAATTTCAGACGAGTTTTGGATTTACTAGATTTTAAAAACCAGGTATCTCAATGTTTTGCCGACAATCAACGGTGCCATGGTGTTTGAAATTCATTCCCATTCCTTGCATGGGACCTAAGCATGCACCCAAGGACACATATTTGATTTTTCAACCAATTTATATGCACTGGAGCATGTGCATGTAGTTCAAATTTGAATTACGCACATAAATAAATTAAAAACTCGGTTAATGCATAAAATTTTCCAAACGAACCCCGAAAAATCACAAAAATTGACACAACACTCCTGTTGTTCTATGTCGCCACGAGATTTTTCTTGAAAGCAATAAGGGGCAATAGATATCGTTTCGTCCCCAAAGGTGGGATGTTCCCTACCGAAACCATCATGCTTGTTGTGAGAAGTTGTGGTTTGTGAGAAACATATAGCCAAACCTGCCCCAAACGGGACAATTTTTTTATCACGGCATGTTGATGCCGCTCCATGATAGCATGCCAAGTTTCATGAATTTCAGACGAGTTTTGTATTTAATAGATTTTAAAAACCAGACATCTCAATGTTTTGCCGGCAATCAATTTCTTCCATGAGACCTGAGCATGCACCCAAGGACACAAATTTGAGTTTTTCAACCAATTTATATGCACTGAAGCATGTGCATGTAGTTGAAATTTGAATTATGCACATAAATGCATTGAAAACTCAGTTAATGCATAAAAATGTCCAAATGAACCCCGAAAAATCACAAAAATTGACACAACACTCATGTTGTTCTATGTTGACACGAGAAATTTTTTGAAAGCAATAAGAGGCAATCAATATCGTTTAGTCCCCAAAGGTGGGACGTTCCCTACCGAAACCATCATGCTTGTTGTGAGAAGCTCTAGTTTGTGAGAAGCATATACCCAAACCTGCCCCAAATGGGACAATTTTTTTACCATGACAAGTTGATGCCGCTCCATGATAGCATGCCAAGTTTCATGAATTTCAGACGGGTTTTGGATGTACTAGATTTTAAAAACGAGGAATCTCAGTGTTTTGCTGGCAATCAACGGTGCCCTAGTGTTTGAAATTCATTCCCATTTCTTGCATGGGACCTAAGCATGCACCCAAGGACACATATTTGATTTTTCAACCAATTTATATGCACTGGAGCATGTGCATGTAGTTCAAATTTGAATTATGCACATAAATGCGTTCAAAACTCAGTTAATGCTTAAAAATGTCCAAACGAACCCCCAAACATCCCAAAAATTGACACAACACTCTTGTTGTTCTATGTGGCACGAGATTTTTTTTGAAACCAATAGGAGGCAATGGATATCGTTTCGTCCTGTGACACCCCGATAGTTAAGCTACAGTAAACCCCTGTAAATGATGCTAGGTCATCGTAATTAAAATTTTGCTAAACCTCACTCGTTTCAAAATTAGTTCAAATACAGATTCGAAAATTCAAATTTAAAATGGAAGTCAAATAATTTAAAACTTCATAAGTAAAATAAAAATGTTGGTGGTGTTGCCAATATTCACTAAGGATTTATCATGTAAAAATCAACATCATTTGAATTCACAAAATACCCCTAGGAATTAAGACAGTCGACCAGCATCAAATTAATTGGCCTTTTCAATTACTAATAATACTTCAACAGTTAAAAATGCTCTAAAACTTTTTGTGACACCCCACCATATTGTAAATAAATTATGTGCTAAGTTTCGTGTTTTGAAAAATTCAATGGGTAGCTCAAACTACTGCAAAACAGTAAACAAAATAGGAAATAGTCAAATAAAAAGAAAAATGAAACTAGATAGAAAAATAGGGAAAACCTGTCTATTGTTGGACTGGACCTCAAGTGCACAAGCAGGCCCAGCCCAACTATGGGTCACCTCCCACCTTCGCTACAGTGGAGGCTGTAGGCGTGGAGGCCATCCGCCATGGCCACCGGCCACGCGCCGGCCATCCCGCGACCTTCCCCCGTCCCAGACGCCTACAAGGCCTTCCCCGCGCCCCTTCCCGAAACCCTAACCCTCTCATTCTCCCCCCCTCGCGTCGTTGCTCTCCTCCTCACCTGCGTCCGAGCTCAACCAAACCCCATCGTCACCGTCGCGTCGTCGTTGCCGTGACCACTGGCCAGCCCTCGCCATCGTGAGACGCCCAGGGGGACCGCTGTCGTCGTCCACATCGGCCCCGCCCTTCGACTCGAGCCTGGGAGGTCTCTTCCATCACCATCGACAAATTCATCGCCTTCACCGCGTCCCCGACCTTGCCTTGGAGCTCGCAGTGAACTCCTCTCCCAATCCCCCTGCTTTCCCCTTTGATTTGTCGCTGTATGCGCCGCCCCACGAGCACCAGTCGCCATTGCCGGAGTTGGCCCGTCCATACCCCTAGTCGTGCCCTCACGCGTGCTCGCGCTGCGCCTCCTCCGCATGCCTCGCCCCTGAACGTCTCCAGCCCTGGTCGCACGCCCGCTCTTGGTCGCCATGGTCGCCGGCGCCACGAGCCACCGTGCGTGCTAGCGCACGGATCCTCCTCCCTTTCCTCTCCTCGGGTCGACCCGGCCGCCCCCGCTCATCCTGCATGTGCAGCGCCGCCGCACTCCTCGCGCTCGCCCCTGCCCACCGCGTGCCTACAGCCGCCGGCCACCTCTCCTCCGCCCCGCCGCCTTGTTCCGGCCGGCGCGCGCGCGGCCCTGGCCGTCGACACCCGCGCCCAACTCCTCCCCCCCACGCGCGCTGCACCGCTGCCGCTACCGCCAGCGACCGCCTCTGGCCGGCCTGCTGGCTGCAGGTGCCCCGCCGCCCGCGCGCCCAGCTCGCCTTGCCGGCGCGCGCCCTCCGCCGCTCGCCTCGGCCTCCTGCTCCTGCCGCCCCGCTGATGCCCCGCCTACTTCCACCCCCAGCGCCCGCGCGCTGTTGCCCTGCGCCCGCTCCGCCTACTGCGGCCGGCCGGCGAGCCTCGCCCCGCCGCGCCGGGCTTCGGCCCCGACGGACGCCCACGCTCACCTTGGGTTGCCCAGCGCCCGCACCTGGTTTGGCCTTTGGCCCAGTGACCAGTGGGCCCCAGCCCCTGGTTTAAAAAAAACAACGACAGTAAAAAAACAAGATTCATTAGAGCAACCAAGATCGAGAAGATTCGTTAGAATTTCGTAAACAACTTTCCCCCTTACTCCACCTCTTAAATCTCGGGACGAGATTTCTTGTAGTGGAGGAGATTTGTGACACCCCGATAGTTAAGCTATAGCAAACCCCTGTTAATGATGCTAGGTCATCGTAATTAAAATTTTGCTAAACCTCACTCGTTTCAAAATTAGTTCAAATACAGATTCGAAAATTCAAATTTAAAATGGAAATCAAATAATTTAAAACTTCAAAAGTAAAATAAAAATGTTGGTGGTGTTGCCAATATTCACTAAGGATTTATCATGTAAAAATCAACGTCATTTGAATTCACAAAATACCCCTAGGAATTATGACAGTGGACCAGCATCAAATTAATTGGCCTTTTCAATTACTAAAAATACTTCAACAGTTAAAAATGCTCTAAAACTTTTTGTGACACCCCAACATATTGTAAATAAATTATGTGCTAAGTTTCGTGTTTTAAAAAATTCAATGGGTAGCTCAAACTATTGCAAAACAGTAAAGAAAATAGGAAATAGTCAAATAAAAAGAAAAATGAAACTAGATAGAAAAATATGGAAAATCTATCTACTGTTGGACTGGATCTCAAGTGCACAAGGAGGCCCAGCCCAATGATACGTCTCCAATGTATCTATAATTTTTGATTGATCCATGCTATGTTATCTACTGTTTTGGGCAATATTGGGCTTTATTATCCATTTTTATATTATTTTTGGGACTAACCTATTAACCGGAGGCCCAGCCCAGAATTGCTATTTTTTTTTGCCTATTTCAGTGTTTCGAAGAAAAGGAATATCAAATGGAGTCGAAACGGAATGAAATCAACTGGAGAAGTTATTTTTGGAAGGAAAGCTACCAGATGGACTTGGACCCCATGTCAGGAGCCAAGGGAGGTGCTCACGAGGGTGGGGGCGCCCCCCCTAGGGCGCGCCCCCTGCCTCGTGGGGCCCCCGAAGCTCCACCGACGTACTTCCTACACCCAAATATACTCACGTACCCTAAAACTTCCAGAACAGAGATTAGATCGGGAGTTCTGCCGCAAGAAGCCTCCGTAGCCACCGAAAACAAATCTAGACCCATTCCGGCACCCTGCCGGAGGGGGAATCCTTCTCCGGTGGCCATCTTCATCATCCCGGTGCTCTCCATGACGAGGAGGGAGTAGTTCTCCCTCGGGGCTGAGGGTATGTACTAGTAGCTATGTGTTTGATCTCTCTCTCTCTCTCGTGTTCTTGAGATGATACGATCTTGATGTATCGTGAGCTTTGCTATTATATTTGGATCCTATGATGTTTCTTCCCCCCTCTACTCTCTTGTAATGAATTGAGTTTCCCCTTTGAAGTTATCTTATCGGATTGAGTCTTTAAAGATTTGAGAACACTTGATGTATGTCTTGCCGTGCGTATCTGTGGTGATAATGGGATACCACGTGATTCACTTGATGTATGTTTTGGTGATCAACTTGCGGGTTCCGCTCATGAACCTATGCATAGGGGTTGGCACACGTTTTCGTCGTGATTCTCCGGTAGGAACATTGGGGCACTCTTTGAGGTCCTATGTGTTGGTTGAATAGATGAATATGAGATTGTGTGACGCATATCGTATAATCATACCCACGGATACTTGAGGTGACATTGGAGTATCTATGTGACATTAGGGTTTTGGTTGATTTGTGTCTTAAGGTGTTATTCTAGTATGAACTCTAGGGCTGTTTGTGACACTTATATGAATAGCCCAACGGATTGATTGGAAAGAATAACTTTGAGGTGGTTTCGTACCCTACCATAATCTCTTCGTTCGTTCTCTGCTATTAGTGACTTTGGAGTGACTCTTTGTTGCATGTTGAGGGATAGTTATGTGATCCAATTATGCTATTATTGTTGAGAGGACTTGCACTAGTGAAAGTATGAACCCTAGGCCTTGTTTCAACACATTGCAATACCGTTTACGCTCACTTTTATCATTAGTTACCTTGCTGTTTCTGTATTTTCAGATTACAAAAACCTTTATCTACCATCCATATTGCACTTGTATCACCATCTCTTCGCCGAACTAGTGCACCTATACAATTTACCATTGCATTGGGTGTGTTGGGGACACAAGAGACTCTTTGTTATTTGGTTGCAGGGTTGCTTGAGAGAGACCATCTTCATCCTACGCCTCCTACGGATTGATAAACCTTAGGTCATCCACTTGAGGGAAATTTGCTACTGTTCTACAAACCTCTGCACTTGGAGGCCCAACAACGTCTACAAGAAGAAGGTTGTGTAGTAGACATCAAGCTCTTTTCTGGCACCGTTGCTGGGGAGGTGAGTGCTTGAAGGTATATCTTTAGATCTTGCAATCGAGTCTTTTTGTTTCTTGTTTTATCACTAGTTTAGTTTATGAAAGAAAACTATAAAAAATGGAATTGAGTTTGTCTCATACGCTTCACATTTTTAATATCTTCCGTGAGTATGATGGAAAGAAAAATTGTGCTCAAATACTAGAAGAAGAATTACATAGAATGCTTGGCATAAAATATGTGAATGATGAGCATGATTGCAATGTTGTTAGTATGAATTCTTTGAATATCCATGATACTAATGATGATTGCACTAGTTATGATGAAAATGCCTCCTATAAACATGTAATTTTCGTGGAGTGCATTGGGTTTGTAAGTACACACCAAAAAGGGAAGATAGATATTGCAAGAAGCATAAGTACCTAGAAACTAAATTGTTGCAAGAAATACTAGATGATTGTGCTGAAAATTTAAATTTTCTTAGCCATACTTGTGAACTTTGCAATGAACGTGGTCATTTAGCTATCCGATGCAAATTGTTTCATGATCTAATCGTGTCCAAAAATTGTGATGACTTGATTTCCCTTGCACATTATAATGAACTTAGTTCGCTTATGGGTTATGAAGAAATGAAACGTTTAACTAATCATCTTCCAGAATTTGCCCGTTACAAACTTCTTGGCTTTGATCTAGATGGAATTTATATGTATTGTGCGGTGAATTGCATTAAAAATCCTTATATTGCCAATTACATAAAGAAAAGAAAACAACTAGATGATGAAGAGAATACTAATGAAAGGGAAGAGGCTTCCCAATACCCTCCTATTATTTCTTATGATGAATCAGGTAACGAGGAGGAGCCTCCTATTCAATCAATCTCATTAATAAGGAGCTACAAAAAGAGGATTGAACCCACACATGATGTGGTGAAGAAGAAGAAAAGAAAAAGGAAGATAGGTAAAAATATCTCTCTCTCAAATAATGCTGCTCCTATTACTATCGTGCCTCATGAAAATATAATTGTGGAAGATAATGATACTTCTTATGATCTTGAAAATCTTTTTGGCACTTTCTTGGAAGAATATGATAATTGCTATACTATTGGTGCTATCCATACTATTAATGATGAGAGTGATTATGTTTATAATATGAAAAGGCACAAGCTTGGGGATGCTATGTTTGATGAAGATGATGTTTTTGAGAATATATTTGCTACAATTAATGTTTGTCCCAAGCTTGGGGATTCTACGCTTAATGAAGATGATATTTTTAGTATCCCAAGTTTTGATATGCAAATTTATTATGATAATAACATGCCTCCTACTTATGATAATTATCGTGATGATGCATATGCTATAAAAAGTAGTGAGGATTATATTTATAAAACTTGTCATGATTATGGTTACCCCTTTTCTTAACATACTCTTTTAATGTGGAAACAATTTATAGTATCCAAGTCTCTTATGATACTCCCGCTATCCCGAATGATAAGAATTTTGCTTATGTCGAGAGTAATAAAATTTCTATGCTTGTAGATCATGAAAAGAATGCTTTAGGTGATGGTTATATTGTTGAATTCATTCATTATGCTACTGAAAATTATTATGAGGGAGGAACATATGCTTGTAGGAATTGCAATAATATCAAGTTCCCTCTCTATGTGCTTAAAGTTTTGAAGTTATGCTTGTTTTACCCTCCTATGCTAGTTGATTATTGTTCCCACAAGTTGTTTGCTCACAAAATCCCTATGCATAGTAAGTGGTTTAGACTTAAATGTGCTATTCATATTCTTCATGATGCTCTCTTTATGTTACAATTCTTATCCTTTATGTGAGCATCATTGAAATCATCATGCCTAGCTAGGGGCGTTAAACGGTAGCGCTTGTTGGGATGCAACCCAACTTTATTTTTGTTCCTTGCTTTTTGTTCCTGTTTAGTAATAAATAATTCATCTATCCTCTGTATATATGTGGTTTTACGCTTTTAATTAGTGTTTGTGCCAAGTAGAACCTTTGGGAAGACTTGGGGAAAGTCTTGTTGATCATGCTATAAAAAACAGAAACTTTAGCACCCACGAGAATTGCTGCCATTTTTATTTGGAAAGTGATATTTAGTTAATTCGTTTTGAATATGATTAATAGATAAATTACTCAGGTCCAGCAATTTATTTGAGAATTTTATGAGTTCCAGAAGTATACATTTGATTACTACAGACTATTCTGTTTTTGACATATTCTGTTTTTCATATGTTGTTTACTTATTTTGATGAATCTATGGCTAGTAAAAGAGTTTATAAACCATAGATAAGTTGGAATACAGTAGGTTTAAAACAAATATAAATAAATAATGAGTTCATTATAGTACCTTATGATGGTGATTTGCTTTCTTATACTAACGTAGCTTACGAGTTTTCTGTTAAGTTTTGTGTTGTGAAGTTTTCAAGTTTTGGGTAAGGATTCGATGGACTATGGAATAAGGAGTGGCAAGAGCCTAAGATTGGGGATTCCCAAGGCACCCCAAGGTAATATTCAAGGACAACCAAAAGCCTAAGCTTGGGGATGCCCTGGAATGCATCCCCTCTTTCGTCTTCGTTCATCGGTAACTTTACTTGGAGCTATATTTTTATTCGCCACATGATACGTGTTTTGCTTGGAGCGTCATTTTATTTTGTTTTGTTTTCCTTGCTGTTTGAATAAAATACCAAGATCTTAAATTCTTAAATGTTAGAGAGTCTTCACACAGTTGCATAATTATTCGACTACTCATTGAGCTTCACTTATATCTTTCAGAGTAGTTTGTCATTTGCTCTAGTGCTTCACTTATATCTTTTTAGAGCACGGTGGTGGTTTTATTTTGTAGAAATAAATGAAATCTCATGCTTCACTTAGATTATTTTGAGAGTCTTAATAGCATGGTAATTTGCTTAAAATCCTAATATTCTAGGTATTCAAGATTAACAATAAAACTTTCTTATGAGTGTGTTGAATACTAAGAAAAGTTTGATGCTTGATGATTGTTTTGAGATATGGAGGTAAAAATATCAAAGTCATGCTAGTTGAGTAGTTGTGAAATTGAGAAATACTTGTGTTGAAGTTTGCAAGTCCCGTAGCATGCACGTATGGTAAACATTATGCAACAGATTTCAAACATGAGGTGTTATTTGATTGTCTTCCTTATGAGTGGCGGTCGGGGACGAGCGATGGTCTTTTCCTACCAATCTATCCCCCTAGGAGCATGCGTGTAGTGCCGAGGTTTTTGATGACTTGTAGATTTTTGCAATAAGTATGATAGTTCTTTATGACTAATGTTGAGTCCATGGATTATACGAACTCTCACCCTTCCATCCTTGCTAGCCTCTTCGGTACCGTGCATTGCCCTTTCTCACATTGAGAGTTGGCGCAAACTTCGCCGGTGCATCCAAACCCCGTGATATGATATGCTCTGTCACACATAAACCTCCTTATATCTTCCTCAAAACAGCCACCATACCTACCTATTATGGCATTTCCATAGCCATTCCGAGATATATTGCCATGCAACTTTCCACCATTCCATTTATTATGACACGCATCATCATTGTCATATTGCTTTGCATGATCATGTAGTTGACATCGTATTTGTGGCAAAGCCACCATCCATAATTTTTCATACATGTCACACTTGATTCATCGCAATCCCGGTACACCGTCGTAGGCATTCATATAGAGTCATCTTTGTTCTAGTATCGAGTTGTAATCATTGAGTTGTAAATAAATAGAAGTGTGATGATCATCATTTTCTAGAGCATTGTCCCAAGTGAGGAATAAAAAATAAAAAAGAGAAAGGCCATAAAAAGAAGAGAAGGCCCAAAAAAAGGGAGAAAGGCCATAAAAAAGAGAAGGCCCAAAAAATGAAAATGATAGAAAAAGGGAGAAGGGACAATGCTACTATCCTTTTACCACACTTGTGCTTCAAAGTAGCACCATGATCTTCATAGTAGAGAGTCTCTTGTTTTGTCACTTTCATATACTAGTGGGAATTTTTCATTATAGAACTTGGCTTGTATATTCCAACAATGGGCCTCCTCAAGTGCCCTAGGTCTTCGTGAGCAAGCAAGTTGGATGCACACCCACTTAGTTTCTTTTGTTGAGCTTTCATACATTTATAGCTCTAGTGCATCCGTTGCATGGCAATCCCTACTCCTTGCATTAACATCAATCGGTGGGCATCTCCATAGCCCATTGATTAGCCTCATTGATGTGAGACTTTCTCCTTTTTGTCTTCTCCACATAACCCCCCTCATTATATTCTATTCCACCCATAGTGCTATATCCATGGTTCGCGCTCATGTATTGCGTGAAAGTTTATGAGTTTGAGATTACTAAAGTATGAAACAATTGCTTGTCTTGTCATCGGGGTTGTGCATGATGAGAGCATTCTTGTGTGACGAAAAAGAAACATGACTAAACTATATGATTTTGTAGGGATGAACTTTCTTTGGCCATGTTATTTTGAGAAGACATAATTGCTTAGTTAGTATGCTTGAAGTATTATCATTTTTATGTCAATATGAACGTTTGTCTTGAATCTTTCGGATCTGAATATTCATACCACAATTAAGAAGAATTGCATTGAAATTATGCCAACTAGCATTCCACATCAAAAATTCTTTCTTTTATCATTTACCTACTCGAGGACGAGCAGGAATTTAGCTTGGGGATGCTTGATACGTCTCCAACGTATCTATAATTTTTTATTGCTCCATGCTATGTTATCTACTGTTTTGGGAAATATTGGGCTTTATTATCCACTTTTATATTATTTTTGGGACTAACATATTAACCAGAGGCCCAACCCAGAATTGTTGTTTTTTGCCTATTTCAGTGTTTCGAAGAAAAGGAATATCAAACAGAGTCGAAACAGAACGAAATTAACTAGAGAAGTTATTTTTGGAAGGAAAGCTACCGGATGGACTTGGACCCCATGTCATGAGCCAAGGGAGGTGTTCACGAGGGTGGGGGGCGCGCCCCCTAGGGTGCCGCCTTGCCTCGTGGGCCCCCCGAAGCTCCACCGACGTACTTCCTGCACCCATATATACTCACGTACCCTAAAACTTCCACAACAGAGATTAGATCGGGAGTTCCGCCGCCAGAAGCCTCCGTAGCCACCGAAAACCAATGTAGACCCGTTCCGGCACCCTGCCGGAGGGGGAATCCTTCTCCGGTGGCCATCTTCATCATCCCGGTGCTCTCCATGACGAGGAGGGAGTAGTTCTCCCTCAGGGCCAAGGGTATGTACCAGTAGCTATGTGTTTGATCTCTCTCTCTCTCGTGTTCCTGAGATGATATGATCTTGATGTATCGCGAGCTTTGCTATTATATTTGGATCCTATGATGTTTCTTCCCCCCTCTACTCTCTTGTAATGAATTGAGTTTCCCCTTTGAAGTTATCTTATCAGATTGAGTCTTTAAAGATTTGAGAACACTTGATGTATGTCTTGTCGTGCGTATCTGTGGTGACAATGGGATACCACGTGATTCACTTGATGTATGTTTTGTTGATCAACTTGCGGGTTCCGCACATGAACCTATGCATAGGGGTTGGCATACGTTTTCGTCGTGATTCTCCAGTAGGAACTTTGGGGCACTCTTTGAGGTCCTTTGTGTTGGTTGAATATATGAATATGAGATTGTGTGACGCATATCGTATAATCATACCCACGGATACTTGAGGTGACATTGCAGTATCTAGGTGACATTAGGGTTTTGGTTGATTTGTGTCTTAAGGTGTTATTCTAGTATGAACTCTAGGGCTGTTTGTGACACTTATATGAATAGCCCAACGGATTGATTGGAAAGAATAACTTTGAGGTGGTTTCGTACCCTACCATAATCTCTTCGTTCGTTCTCTGCTATTAGTGACTTTGGAGTGACTCTTTGTTGCATGTTGAGGGATAGTTATGTGATCCAATGATGCTATTATTGTTGAGAGGACTTGCACTAGTGAAAGTATGAACCCTAGGCCTTGTTTCAACACATTGCAATACCGTTTACGCTCACTTTTATCATTAGTTACCTTGCTGTTTCTGTATTTTCAGATTACAAAAACCTTTATCTACCATCCATATTGCACTTGTATCACCATCTCTTCGCCGAACTAGTGCACCTATACAATTTACCATTGCATTGGGTGTGTTGGGGACACAAGAGACTCTTTGTTATTTGGTTGCAGGGTTGCTTGAGAGAGACCATCTTCATCCTACGCCTCCTACGGATTGATGAACCTTAGGTCATCCACTTGAGGAAAAATTGCTACTGTCCTACAAACCTCTGCACTTGGAGGCCCAACAACGTCTACAAGAAGAAGGTTGTGTGGTAGACATCACCCAACTATGGGTCACCTCCCACATTTGCTACAGTGGAGGCTGGAGGTGTGGAGGCCATCCGCCATGGCCACCGGCCACGCGCCGGCCATCCCGTGGCCTTTCCCCGTCCCAGACGCCTACAAGGCCTTCCCCATGCCCCTCCCCGAAACCCTAACCTTCTCATTCTCTCCCCCTTGCGTCTTGCTCTCCTCCCCGTCTGCGTCCGAGCTCAACCGAACCCCATCGTCGTCGTCGCGTCGTTGTTGCCGTGACCACTGGCCATCCCTCGCCATCGTGTGACGCCCGGGGGGACCGCCGTCATCGTCCACATCAGCCCCGCCCTTCGACTCGAGCAGGGGAGGTCTCTGCCATCGCCATCGACGCGGTCTTCAACCTCCGGCCACTGTGATGCCATCAACGAATTCATCGCCTTCACTGCGTCCCCGGCCTCCCCGACCTCGCCTTTGAGCTCGCAGTGAGCTCCTCTCCCAATCCCCCTGCTTTTCCCCTTTGATTTGTCGCCGTATGTGTCGCCCCACGAGTACCAGTCGCCATGGCCGGAGTTGGCCCGTCCATACCCCTAGTCGCGCCCTCGCGCGTGCTCGCGCTGCGCCTCCTCCGCATGCCTCGCCCCCGAACGTCTCCAGCCGCGACGCCCATCCGCGCCCTCCGACTGCAGCCCTGGCCGCGCACCCGCTCTTGGCCTCCATGGTCGCCGGCGCCGCGAGCCACCGTGCGTGCTCGCGCACAGACCCCCTCCCTTTCCTCTCCTCGGGTCGACCCGGCCGCCCCCGCTCATCCTGCGCGTGCAGCGCCGCCGCACTCCTCGCGCTCGCCCCTGCTCACCACGTGCCGGCGCGCCCCCGCTGCCCTGCGCGCGCCTACAGCTGCCGGCCACCTCTCCTCCACCCCGCCGCCTTGTTCCGGCCGGCGCGCGCGGCCCCTGGCCATCGGCACCCGCGCCCGACTCCCCCCCCCCCCCCCCCCCCCCCCCCCCCCCCCCCCCCCCCCCCCCCCCCCCCCCCCCCCCCCCCCCCCCCCCCGCGCACGCTGCACCGCTGTCGCTACCGCCGGTGGCCGCCTCTGGCCACCCTGCTGGCTGCAGGTGCCGCGCCGCCCGCGCGCCCAGCTCGCCTTGCCGGCACGCGCACTCCGCCGCTCACCCCGGCCTCCTGCTCCTGCTGCCCCGCTGATGCCCCGCCTGCTGCCGCCCCCAGCGCCCGTGTGCCGTCGCCCTGCGCCTGCCTCCGCCTGCTGCGGCCGGCCGGCGAGCCTCGCCCCGCCGCGTCGGGCTTCGGCCTCGACGGGCGCCCACGCTCGCCCCGGGTTACCCAGCGCCCGCGCCCGGTTTGGCCTTTGGCCCAGTGACCAGTGGGGCCCAGCCCCTGGTTTAAAAAAACAACAACAATAAAAAACAATAACTAAAAATTAAATAAATAGATGAATTAATTAATTAAGGGATTAATTAACCTAATTACTGTAGCTTAATTAGTTAATTAACATGTGATTAGCTTGATGTGTCAATGACAGTAGGGCCCTACCACTAATTAGACTGATTTAAGCAAATTGATAAAACACATGTGGCATTGACATGCAGGACCCGCACGCACTATTCATTGTGTTGACCAGTCTTCGTTGACTGGGTCAACTGGGCCATCTGACCCCACCCGTCAGCCCCTGGTGCACCGCTGGGTGCACTGCACCGGTAGCACCCAGCCCTTTTTCGAATTAGTTAATAAAAGAAATTTTAGAATATGTTTAAAACTTTGAATAATCATAGAAATTAAACCGTAGCTCGGATGGAAAAACTTTCTACATGAAAGTTGCTCAGAACGACAAGACGAATCCGGATATGCAGCCCGTTCGTCCGCCACACATCCCTAGCATAGTGAACATGCAACTTTCCCCCTTCAGTTCATTTGTCTGAAAACGCGAAACACCGGGGATACTTTCCCGGATGTTTCCCCTCTTCGCTGGTATCACCTACTACCGTGTTAGGGCACACCTAGCACCGCGTATCACCATGTTATTCTTTGTGATGCCTTGATTGCTTTGTTATTTATTGTGTTTCCCCTCCGTTACTTCTTTTCGGTAGACCCCGAGACTGCCGGCGACCCCTAGCTCGACTACGGTGTTGACAACCCTTCCTTCTTGCCAGAGCAACCAGGCAAGCCCCCCCTGATCACCAGATATCTCCTATTCTTCTCTCTACTGCTTGCATTAGAGTAGTGTAGCATGTTACTGCTTTTCGTTAATCCTATTCTGATGCATAGCCTGTCCTTGCTACTACTGTTGTTACCTTTACCTACAATCCTAAATGCTTAGTATAGGATGCTAGTTTATCATCAGTGGCCCTACATTCTTGTCCGTCTGCCATGCTATACTATCAAGTCGTGACCACTTGGGAGGTGATCATGGGTATATACTTATATACCTAATATATGATACTTGTGGTGACTAAAGTCAGGTCGGCTCGTAGAGTACCCGCGAGTGATTCACGGATTGGGCCCGAAAGGACGTTTGTCCCGACGACCCTCTGAGTGAATCTTTGTGGCGGAGCGACAAGGCAGGCTGAGACCACCTAGGAGAGAGGTGGGCCTGGCCCTGGTCGGCGTCCGCGGTTATTTCAAAGTAACACGCTTAACGAGATCTGGGTATTTGATCTGAGTCTGGCCACTGGCCTATACGCACTAACCAACTGCACGGGAACAGTTATGGGCACTCGACGTCGTGGTATCAGCCGAAGCCTTCTTGACGTCAGTGACTGAGCGGCGCGCGCCGGGTTGGACTGGAACGCCTGCTCTTGTATAAGGGAGGCTAGGTCTACTCGCCGGCCGCGTTCGCAACGTGCAGGTGTGCAATGGGTGATGGGCCCAGACCCCTGCGCCATAGGATTTAGACCGGCGTGCTGACCTCTCTGTTGTGCCTAGCTAGGGCTGCGACGTGTTGATCTTCCAAGGCCGGGTATGATCCAGGAAAGTGTGTCCGGGAAAAGGGGATCGAGCGTGTTGGGAAATGTGGTGCACCCCTGTAGGGAAGTTGATCTATTCGAATAGTCGTGTCCCTCGATAAAAGGATGACCCGGAGTTGTACCTTGACCTTATGACAACTAGAACCGGTTACTTAATAAAACACACCCTTCCAAGTGCTAGATACAACCCGGTGATCGCTCTCTAACAGGGCGACAAGGGGAAGATCGCCGGGTAGGATTATGCTACATGATGCTACTTGGTGAACTTACCTTCTACTCTCTTCTACATGCTGCAAGATGGAGGTGGCTAGAAGCGTAGTCTTCGATAGGACTAGCTATCCCCCTCTTATTCCGGCATTCTGCAGTTCAGTCCACATATGATACCCCTTTTCCATTTGATACCAATGCATGCATATTTAGTGTAGCTCATTGCTTGCGAGTACTTTGGATGAGTACTCACGGTTGCTTTGCTCCCCCTTTTCCCCCTTTCTATACCCGATTGTTGCAACTAGATGCTGGAGTCCAGGAGCCAGAGGATCCCGAGGATGTTTCTACATGGATTTCGGCTTCGAGGAGTAGTTAGGAGGTCCCAGGCAGGAGGCCTTGCCTTTTCGATTGTTACTACTTTTGTGCTAGCCTTCTTAAGGCAGACCTATTTACTTATGTCTTTACTCAGATATTGTTGCTTCCGCTGACTCGTCTATGATCGAGCTCCTGTTTTCGAGCCCTCGAGGCCCCTGGCTTGCAATATGATGCTTGTATGACTTATTTTATTTGTAGAGTTGTGTTGTGATATCTTCCCGTGAGTCCCTGATCTTGATCGTACACGTTTGCGCGTATGATTAGTGTACGGTCAAATTGGGGGCGTCACACGTCCGTTGATAACCCACAAGTATAGGGGATCACAACAGTTTTCGAGGGTAGAATATTCAACGCAAATTTATTGATTCGACACAAGGGGAGCCAAAGAATATTCTCAAGTATTAGCATCTGAGTTGTCAATTCAACCACACCTGGAAACATAATATATGTAGCAAGGTATTTATTAGCAAAGTAATATGATAGTAGTGGAAATGATAGCAAAAGTAATATTTTTGGGTTTTGTAGTGATTGTAACAATAGCAACGAAAAAGTAAATAAGCGAAGAACAATATATGAAAAGCTCGTAGGCAATGGATCGGTGATGGAGAATTATGTCGGATGCGATCGATCATGTAACAATCATAACATAGGGTGACACAGAACTAGCTCCAGTTCATCAATATAATGTAGGCATGTATTCTGAATATAGTCATACGTGCTTATGGAAAAGAACTCGCATGACATCTTTTGTCCTACCCTCCCGTGGCAGCGGGGTCCTATTGGAAACTAAGGGATATTAAGGCCTCCTTTTAATAGAGTACCGGACCAAAGCATTAACACATAGTGAATACATGAACTCCTCAAACTACGGTCATCACCGGGAGTGGTCCCGATTATTGTCACTTCGGGGTTGCCGGATCATAACACATAGTAGGTGACTATAGACTTGCAAGATAGGATCAAGAACTCACATATATTCATGAAAACATAATAGGTTCAGATCTGAAATCATGGCACTCGGGCCCTAGTGACAAGCATTAAGCATAGCAAAGTCATAGCAATATCAATCTCAGAACATAGTGGATACTAGGGATCAAACCCTAACAAAACTAACTCGATTACATGATAAATCTCATCCAACCCATCACCGTCCAGCAAGCCTATGATGTAATTACTCACGCACCGCGGTGAGCATCATGAAATTGGTGATGGAGGAAGGTTGATGATGACGATGGCGATGAATTCCCCTCTCCGGAGCCCTGAACGGACTCCAGATCAGCCCTCCCGAGAGAGTTTAGGGCTTGGCGGCGGCTCCGTATCGTAAAACGCGATGAATCCTTCTCTCTGATTTTTTTTCTCCCCGAACACGAATATATGGAGTCGGAGATGAGGTCGGTGGAGCATCAGGGGGCCCACGAGGCAGGGGGCGCCCAGGGGGGTAGGCGCGCCCCCACCCTCGTGGACAGGGTGTGGGCCCCCTGACGTGGATATTTTTGCTAGTATTTTTTATATATTCCAAAAATAATCTCCATTGATTTTCAGGTCATTACGAGAACTTTTATTTCTGCACAAAAATAACACCATGGCAATTCTGCTGAAAACAGCGCTACTCCGGGTTAGTTCCATTCAAATCATGCAAGTTAGAGTCCAAAACAAGGGCAAAAGTGTTTGGAAAAGTAGATACGATAGAGACGTATCATCCCCGAAGGTGGTACTTTCCCTACCGAAACCATCATGCTTGTTGTGAGAAGATCTGGTTTGTGAGAAGCATATACCCAAACCTGCCCCAAATGGGACAAAAAAATTTACCACTGCATGTTGATGCCGCTCCATGATAGCATGTCATGTTTCATGAATTTCAGACGAGTTTTGGATATACTAGAATTTAAAAACCAGGTATCTCAATGTTTTGCCGGCAATCAACGGTGCCCTCGTGTTTGAAATTCATTCCCATTTCTTGCATGGGACCTAAGCATGCACCCAAGGACACAGATTTTATTTTTCGACCAATTTATATGCACTGTAGCATGTGCATGTAGTTCAAATTTGAATTCTGCACATAAATGCATTGAAAACTTAGTTAATGCATAAAAATGTCCAAACGAACCCTGAAAAATCACAAAAATTCACACAACACTCCTGTTGTTCTATATTGACGGGATAAATTTTTTGAAATCAATAAGAGGCAATGAATATCGTTTCATCCCCAAAGTTGGGACGTTCCCTACCGAAACCATCATGCTTGTTGTGAGAAGCTCTGGTTTGTGAGAAGCATATACCCAAACCTGACCCAAATGGGACAAAAAATTTACCACGACATGTTGATGTCGCTCCATGATAGCATGCCAAGTTTCATGAATTTCAGATGAGTTTTGGATTTACTAGAATTTAAAAACCAGGTATCTAAACGTTTTGCCGGCAATGAACGCTGCCCTAGTGTTTGAAATTCATTTCCATTTCTTGCCTGGGACCTAAGCATGCACCCAAGGACACATATTTGATTTTTCAACCAATTTATATGCACTAGAGCATGTGCATGTAGTTCAAATTTGAATTATGCAAATAAATGCATTAAAAACTCAGTTAATGCATAAAAATGTCCAAACGAACGCCGAAAAATCACAAAAATTGACACAATACTCCTGTTGTTCTATGTTGACACAAGAAAAGTTTTGAAAGCAACAAGTGGCAATGGATATCGTTTCGTCCCAAAGGTGGGACGTTCCCTATCGAAACCATCACGCTTGTTGTGAGAAGTTCTGGTTTGTGAGAAGCATATACCCAAACCTGCCCCAAATGGGACAAATATTTTACCACGGCATGTTGATGCCGCTCCATGATAGCATGCCAAATTTCATGAATTGCAGATGAGTTTTGGATTCACTAGAATTTAAAAACCAGGTATCTCAACGTTTTGCCGGCAATCAACGGTGCCATGGTGTTTGGAATTCATTCCCATTTCTTGCATGGGACCTAAGCATGCACCCGAGGACACATATTTGATTTTTCAACCAATTTATATGCACTGGAGCATGTGCATGTAGTTCAAATTTGAATTATGCACATAAATGCATTGAAAACTCAGTTAATGCATAAAAATGTCCAACCGAACCCCGAAAAATAACAAAAATTGACACAACACTCATGTTGTTCTATGTTGACACGAGAAATTTTTTGAAAGCAATGAGAGGCAATGGATATCGTTTCATCCCCAAAGGTGGGACGTTCGCTACCGAAACCATGATGCTTGTTGTGAAGAAGCTCTAGTTTATGAGAAGCATATACCCAAACCTGGCTCAAATGGGACAAAAAATTTACCACGACATGTTGATGCCGCTCCATGATAGCAGTCCAAGTTTCATGAATTTCATACGAGTTTTCGATTTCCTAGAATTTAAAAACCAGGTATCTAAATGTTTTGCTGGCAATCAACGGTGCCCTGGTGTTTGAAATTCATTCCCATTTCTTGCATGGGACCTAAGCATGCACCCAAGGACACATATTTGATTTTTTGACCAATTTATATGCACTGGAGCATGTGCATGTAGTTCAAATTTGAATTATGACAATAAATGCATTGAAAACTCAGTTAATGCATAAAAATGTCCAACCGGACCCCTAAAAATCACAAAAATTGACACAACACTCATGTTGTTCTATGTTGACACGAGAAATTTTTTGAAAGCAATGAGAGGCAATGGATATCGTTTCATCCCCAAAGGTGGGACGTTCGCTACCGAAACCATCATGCTTGTTGTGAAGAAGCTCTGGTTTGTGAGAAGCATATACCCAAACCTGCCCCAAATGGGACAAAAAATTTACCACAGCATGTTGATGCTGCTTCGTGATAGCATGCCAAGTTTCATTAATTTCAGACGAGTTTTGGATTTACTAGAATTTAAAAACCAGGCATCTCAACGTTTTGCCGGCAATCAACGGTGCCCTGGTGTTTGAAATTCATTCCCATTTCTTGCATGGGACCTAAGCATGCACCCAAGGACACATATTTGATTTTTCAAATAATTTATATGCACTGGAGCATGTGCATGTAGTTCCAATTTGAATTATGCACATAAATGCATTAAAAACTCAGTTAATGTATAAAAATGTCCAAACGAACCCCGAAAAATCACAAAAATTGACATGACACTCCCGTTGTTCTATGTGGCACGAGAATTTTTTTGAAAGCAATAAGAGGCAATGGATATCGTTTCGTCCCCAAAGGTGTGACTTTCCATACCAAAACCATCATGCTTGTTTGAGAAGCATATACCCAAACGTGCCCCAAATGGGACAAAAATTTTACCACGGCATGTTGATGCCGCTCTATGATAGCATGCCATGTTTCATAAAATTTAGACGACTTTTGGATATACTAGAATTTAAAAACCAGGTATCTCAACGTTTTGCCGGCAATCAACGGTGCCCTAGTGTTTGAAATTCATTCCCATTTCTTGCATGGGACCTAAGCATGCTCCCAAGGACACAGATTTTATTTTTCAAATAATTTATATGCACTGTAGCATGTGCATGTAGTTCAAATTTGAATTCTACACATAAATGCATTGAAAACTTAGTTAATGCATAAAAATGTCCAAACAAACACTGAAAAATGACAGAAATTGACACAACACTCCTGTTGTTCTATGTTGACTGGAGAAATTTTTTGAAAGCAATAAGAGGCAATGGATATCGTTTCGTCCCCAAAGGTGGGACGTTCCCTGCCGAAACCATCATGCTTATTGTGAGAAACTCTGGTTTCTGAGAAGCATACACCCAAACCTGCCCCAAATGGGACAAACAATTTACCACGGTATGTTGATGCCGCTCCATGATAGCATGCCAAGTTTCATGAATTTCAGAATTTAAAAACCAGGTATCTCAACGTTTTGCCGGCAATCAACGCTGCCCTACTATTTGAAATTCATTCCCATTTCTTGCATGGGACCTAAGCATGCACCCAAGGACACATATTTGATTTTTCAACCAATTTATATGCACTGGAGCATGCGCATGTAGTTCAAATTCGAACTATGCACATAAATGCATTGAAAACTCAGTTAATGCATAAAAATGTCCAAACGAACGCCAAAAAATCACAAAAATTGACACAACACTCCTGTTGTTCTATGTTGACACGAGAAATTTTTTGAAAGCAACAAGAGGCAATGGATATCGTTTTGTCCCAAAGCTAGGACGTTCCCTATCGAAACCATCACGCTTGTTGTGAGTAGTTCTGGTTTGTGAGAAGCATATACCCAAACATGCCCCAAATGGGACAAATATTTTACCGCGGCATGTTGATGCCGCTCCATGATAGCATGCCACATTTTATGAATTGCAGACGAGTTTTGGATTCACTAGAATTTAAAAACCAGGTATCTCAACGTTTTGTCGTTAATCAACGGTGCCCTGGTGTTTGAAATTCATTCCCATTTCTTGCATGGGACCTAAGCATGCACACGAGGACACATATTTGATTTTTCAACCAATTTATATGCACTGGAGCATGTGGATGTAGTTCAAATTTGAATTATGCACATAAATGCATTGAAAACTCAGTTAATGCATAAAAATGTCCAACCGAACCCCGAAAAATCACAAAAATTGACACAACATTCATGTTGTTCTATGTTGACACGAGAAATTTTTTGAAAGCAATAAGAGTCAATGAATATTGTTTCATCCCCAAAGGTGGGACGTTCCCTACCGAAACCATCATGCTTGTTGTGAGAAGCTCTAGTTTGAGAGAAGCATATACCCAAACCTGCCCCAAATGGGGCAAAATTTAACCACGGCATGTTGATGCCGCTCCATGATAGCATGCCAAGTTTCATGAATTTTAGACGAGTTTTCGATTTACTAGAATTTAAAAATAGGTATCTCAATGTTTTGCCAGCAATCAACGGTGCCCTAGTGTTTGAAATTCATTCCCATTTCTTGCATGGGACCTAAGCATGCACCCAAGGACACATATTTGATTTTTCGACGAATTTATATGAACTGGAGCATGTGCAAGTAGTTCAAATTAGAATTATGCACATAAATGCATTGAAAACTCAGTTAATGCATAAAAATGTCCAACCGGACCCCTAAAAATCACAAAAATTGACACAACACTCCTGTTGTTCTATGTTGACACGAGAAAATTTTTGAAAGCAATGAGAGGCAATGGATATCGTTTCATCCCCAAAGGTGGGACATGATACGTATCCAATGTATCTATAATTTTTGATTGCTCCATGCTATATTATCTACTGTTTTCGACTATATTGGGCTTTATTTTCCACTTTTATATTATTTTTGGGACTAACCTATTAACCGGAGGCTCAGCCCAGAATTGCTGTTTTTTTGCCTATTTCAGTATTTCAGAGAAACAAAATATCAAACGGAGTCCAAACGGAATAAAACCTTCAGGAACGTGATTTTCTCACCGAACGTGATCCAGGAGACTTGGACCCTACTCCAACGAGTCAAAGAGGCGGTCACGAGGGTGCGGTGGGCGTGCCCCCTGCCTCGTGGGCCCCTCGGTGCTCCACCGATGTACTCCTTCCTCCTATATATACCTACGTACCCCCAAACGATCAGAAGAGGAACCAAAAACCTAATTCCACCGCCGCAACTTTCTGTATCCACGAGATCCCATCTTGGGGCCTGTTCCGGAGCTCCGCCGGAGAGGGCCGTCATCACGGAGGGCTTCTACATCATCATAGCCCCTTCGATGAAGTGTGAGTAGTTTACCTTAGACCTTCGGGTCCATAGTTAGTAGCTAGATGGCTTCTTCTCTCTTTTTGGATCTCAATACAAAGTTCTCCCCCTCTCTCCTGGAGATCTATTCGATGTAATCTTCTCTTTGCGGTGTGTTTGTTGAGACCGATGAATTGTGGGTTTATGATCAAGTCTATCTATGAATAATATTTGAATCTTCTCTGAATTCTTTTATGTATGATTGGTTATCTTTGCAAGTCTCTTCGAATTATCCATTTGGTTTGGCCAACTAGATTGGTAGTTCTTGCCATGGGAGAAGTGCTTAGCTTTGGGTTCGATCTTGCGGTGTCCTTTCCCAGTGACAGAAGGGGCAGCAAGGCACATATTGTATCGTTGCCATCGAGGATAACAAGATGGGGTTTATTTCATATTGCATGAATTTATCTCTCTACATCATGTCATCTTGCTTAAAGCGTTACTCTGTTTTTAACTTAATACTCTAGATGCATGCTGGATAGCGGTCGATGAGTGGAGTAATAGTAGTAGATGCAAAATCGTTTCGGTCTACTTTTCACGGACGTGATGCCTATATACATGATCATGCCTAGATATTCTCATAACTATGCTTAATTCTGTCAATTGCTCAACAGTAATTTGTTCACCCACCGTAGAATACTTATGCTCTTGAGAGAAGCCACTAGTGAAACCTATGGCCCCCGGGTCTATTCTCATCATATCAATCTTCATCACTTTAATCTTGCTTTGCTTTTTTACTTTGCCTTTTACTTTGCACTTTGCATCTCTATACCAAAAATACCAAAAATATTATATCTATCAGATCTCACTCTCGTAAGTGATCGTGAAGGGATTGACAACCCCTAATCGCGTTGGTTGCGAGTAGCTATCGTTTTGTGCAGGTACGAGGGACTTGAGCGTGGCCTCCTACTAGATTGATACCTTGGTTTTGAAAAACTGAGGGAAATACTTACGCTACTCTGCTGCATCATCCTTTCCTCTTTGGGGAAATCCAACGCAAGCTCAAGAGGTAGCAAGAAGAATTTATGGCGCCGTTGCCGGGGAGTCTATGCAAAAAGTCAACATACCAAGTACCCATCACAATCCCTATCTCTCGCATTATATTAGTTGCCATTTGCCTCTCGTTTTCCTCTCCCCCACTTCACCCTTGCCATTTTATTCGCCCTCTCTTTCTCAATCTCCTTCTCTCTCTTTTCTCTGTTTGCCTCTTTTGCCCGTTTGCTCTTTTTTGCTCGTGTGCTAGTTTGTTTGCTGGTCGTCATGGCTAGTCTCATATCTTCTCCGTTGTCTCCCAAGAATGAAGTTCTAAATTTTAAACAAAGGGAGGGAGAAAATCTAAAAGATGCTTGGTATAGAATTTGCAATGCTCAAAATAGATCTACCAGGAAGCAATCTACTTCAGTTATTCTCCGCAATTTTTATGTAGGTGTTAATCCTTGGTATAGATATATCCTTGATACCATTACCGGAGGGAACTTCTTGGGTAGCCATACTTTTGATTCTTATAATGCTATGTTAGATTTATTTGGTTCACCACCTCTTTTGGTTAATGGAACCATGTTAACTTTGGAGCATGTTATGCAAAGACTTGAAATTATTGAAAATAAAGTTGCTACTATTGAATTAATTGAAAATCTAGATAAAAATATCCACAATCAAATTACTCAATATGGATCTAAGGTAGGAATGACTTTGAAAAATATTAAGGAAAAGGAACCCATAGTTAATGAGAAGATAAACTTAGATTCTACTAGAATTGATAAACTTGAGGGTATCATTACAAACTTGGGAACCGCTTTTTCTTCCGTAAAGAATACTCCAAGCCCTCCTACTAAAATTGCCAAGCTTATGTATGTTCCTAAAAATAAGGGTGAATCATCTAGTAAGGAAACTACGGATCTTAAATCTATAAGTATTCATCCCAATCTTTTTGCTATCATTAAGGAACCAATTGCTAAAAATGAATTTTTCGATCTTGTGCCTAAAAGTTTGATAATCACTAGAAAGAAAGAAATTCCTAAGGGAAATAGATGCCTCATCGAAGAATTGCCTACCAAAGATGGCAATACCTAGATCTGTCCTCGCTTTTATGCCTAGCTAGGGGCGTTAAACGATAGCGCTTGTTGGGAGGCAACCCAATTTTATTTTTATTCCTTGATTTTTGCTCCTTCTTAGTAATAAATAAATTATTTATCCTCTGTTTTTTTGTTTTTTGTGTTTAATTAGTGTTTGTGCAAAGTAGAACCGTTGGGAAGACTTGGGGAAAGTCTTGTTGAACTTGCTGTAAAAAACAGAAACTTTAGCGCTCACGAGAACTGCTGTCATTTTTATTTGGAGACTGCTATTTAGTTAATTATTTTTGAAGATGATTAATAGATAAATTCCTCAGGTCCAGAAATTTATTTGAGAATTTTATGAGTTCCAGAATTATACGTTTGATCCAGATTACTACATACTATTCTGTTTTTGACAGATTCTGTTTTTCGTGTGTTGTTTACTTATTTTGATGAATCTATGGTTAGTAAAATAGTTTATAATCCATAGAGAAGTTGTAATACAGTAGGTTTAACACCAATATAAATAAATAATGAGTTCATTACAGTACCTTGAAGTGGTTTTTTGTTTTATTTCGCTAACGGAGCTCACGAGTTTTCTACTTTAAGTTTTGTGTTGTGAAGTTTTCAAGTTTTGGGTGAATTCTTGTGATGGATTATGGAACAAGGAGTGGCAAGAGTCTAAGCTTGGGGATGCCCATGGCACCCCCAAGATAATGAAGGACACCAAAAAGTCAAAGCTTGGGGATGCCCCGGAAGGCATCCCCTCTTTCGTCCACTTCCATCGGTAATTTACTTGGAGCTATATTTTTATTCACCAACATGATATGTGTTTTGCTTGGAGCGTCTTGTATTATTTGTGTCTTTGGTTGTTAGTGTGCCACAATCATCCTAGCTGTACACACCTTTTGAGAGAGCCATACATGAATTAGAATTTGATAGAATACTCTATGTGCTTCACTTATATCTTCTTGAGCTAAGTAGTTTTGCTCTATGTGCTTCACTTATATCTTTTGAGCGCTATAATTTTGCTCTATGTGCTTCACTTAGATTTTTTAGAGCACGGTGGTGGATTTGTTTTAAAGAAACTATTGATCTCTCATGCTTCACTTAAATTATTTTGAGAGTCTTAATAGCATGGTAATTTGCTTAATAATAACATGCTTGGTATTCAAGATTTGTGAAACTTTCTTTTGAGTGTGTTGAATACTAAGAAAAGTTGGATGCTTCATAATTGTTTTGAGATATGGAGGTAATAATATCAAAGTCATGCTAGTAGAGTAATTGTGAATTTGAGAAGTGCTTGAGTTAAAGTTTGCAAGTCCCGTAGCATGCACGTATGGTAAACGTTATGCAACAAATTTGAAACATGAGGTGTTATTTTATTGTCCTCCTTATGAGTGGCGGTCGGGGACGAGCGATGGTATTTTCCTACCAATCCATCCCCCTAGGAGCATGCGTGTAATACTTTGGTTTTTGATGGCTTGTAGATTTTTGCAATAAGTATATGAGTTCTTTATGACTAATGTTGAGTCCATGGATTATACGCACTCTCACCCTTCCATCATTGCTAGCCTCTACAGTACCGTGCATTGCCCTTTCTCACATCGAGAGTTGGTGCAAACTTCGCCAGTGCATCCAAAACCCGTGATATGATACGCTCTTTCACACATAAACCTCCTTATATCTTCCTCAAAACAGCCACCATACATACCTATTATGGCATTTCCATAGCCATTCCGAGATATATTGCCATGCAACTTTCCACCATCCAGTTTATCATGACACATTCATCATTGTCATATTTCTTAGCATGATCATGTAGTTGACGTAGTATTTGTGGCAAAGCCACCGTTCATAATTTTTTCATACTTGTCACTCTTGATTCATTGCATATTCCGGTACACTGCCGGAGGCATCCATATAGAGTCATACTTTGTTCTAGTATCGAGTTGTAATCATTGAGTTGTAAATAAATAGAAGTGTGATGATCATCATTTAATAGAGCATTGTCCCAAAAAAAGAGAAAGGCCAAAAAAAAGGGCAATGCTACTATTCATTTTTCCACACTTGTGCTTCAAAGTAGCACCATGTTCTTCATATAGAGAGTCTCTTGAGTTATCACTTTCATATACTAGTGGGAATTTTCATTATAGAACTTGGCTTGTATATTCCAACAATGGGCCTCCTCAAGTGCCCTAGGTCTTCGTGAGCAAGCAAGTTGGATGCACACCCACTTAGTTTCTTTTGTTGAGCTTTCATACATTTATAGCTCTAGTGCATCTGTTGCATGGCAATCCCTACTCCTTGCGTTAACATCAATCGATGGGCATCTCCATAGCCCATTGATTAGCCTCGTTGATGTGAGACTTTCTCCTTTTTGTCTTCTCCACATAACCCCCAGCATTATATTCTATTCCACCCATAGTGCTATATCCATGGCTCACGCTCATGTATTGCGTGAAAGTTTATGAGTTTGAAATTATTAAGGTATGAAACAATTGCTTGGCTTGTCATCGGGGTTGTGCATGATGAGAGCATTCTTGTGTGACAAAAATGGAGCATGACTAAACTATATGATTTTGTAGGGATGAACTTTCTTTGGCCATGTTACTTTAAGAAAACATAATTGCTTTGTTGGTTTGCTTGAAGTATTATTATTCTCTATGTCAATATGAACTTTTGTCTTGAATCTTCCTAATCTGAATATTCATACCACAATTAAGAAGATTTGCATTGAAATTATGCCAAGTAGCACTTCGCATCAAAAATTCTCTTTTTATCATTTACCTACTCGAGGACGAGAAGGAAT